>NC_057806.1:478103548-478334383 GCF_018294505.1 Triticum aestivum
GTTTCGGTTAGGACACGAGGTGAGGGGGGCCATATAGGCCAAGGCCGGGCCGGTTTGTTGGTTTTGGCTAGTTGGGCCGGCCTGGCTAACAGCTGGGCCAGCTGGCCTAGTGGGGGGTTCTTTTCTATGTTTATTTTGTTAGTTTTTTTTATTTTTATTTTTTATTTTATTTTTATTTATTTACTTTTTTGTTTTAAATCATTTTAATTTATTTAGGCATTTTATAAAACTGTGTCTTCTACACTGTATTTATCTATGTAATATTTAGTACAAACCGAACATTTTTATTTTAATGTTTGAAAACTTTTATTATTTACCAAACTTTGAATTTGAATTTTGGACCGGTTTTGATCTAATGATAGATTAGCAATAGTAACCGTGGGGACATGGCACCATTAGCATGGGATTACTGTAACTTAATTACCCGGGCATTACAAAACTCCTCCACTACACGAAATATCGTCCCGAGATTTAAGAGGTAGAGTAGGGGTGGAAAGGTTTGGTTACGAAATTCTAACGGGTCTTCTTGTCTTGATTGAGCTTATCGAAGAGGTCAGACCATTGCGTTGATGTCTTCGTTTCTATGTGTCAATGCATCATGATGAAGTTCTCGTCCTTTCTTCGGGGTCTTCATCGTACTTACGAATAGGTAAGGGCAGCTCGGCAATGATAGAATGCTAAGAGGGATGCGATGGAATTCTAAGAGGGTATTCATCCGGGGGTTAACCCATGAATGAACATATGTGTATCTCTCGAGTTGCAACTCACAAAATGCATCGAGAGAAATAATAATAGGCATGAGAATTTTCAAGCGGGTAGGCAAACGATCGATTCCTGAATCGGAGTGTGAGAGGGGTTCAGAGCAGCGGAATATGTATGGCAGCTAAAACTAGAATAGTTCATCTTAAGGAAGGTGGCTCGTGAATTACTTACAAAGCCACACATGAGGAATATCTTTGGCAACAGGGGTACACATAAGAGTCAGGTTTCGATCCTATGGAACTATGGGTTATGGGCCCACCATGTGGGTCAAAAGCAGGAAGGCGCTAACATTTGCACGATCAAGATACCAAGGTATGCCAGAGGATAGTCTATCAGTTATGTTGGCAACAACGTTAGTACCAAGGGCGAGGGACGAAGAGAACCATTTTCCTGCTCGTTGAACGAGGCGGACCAGTAGGCAAAGTTCTCGTCCATCTGTGGTTACCGGAATGTCATCAACAAAAGTAACAGGGTCTTTCTGACAGAGTGGTACAACGAGGTGTTTACATAAGGAGGGATATATTACCGCTTATATAATATAGATCATAAGAAGGTTTAAACAAACCAATGGAAAGGAAAAGTGATTATCAGGTTTAAACAGAACAATGAAATGGAGAATGTGTTTAAACACATATTTCAAGGGTATATCCTTCCCAAAGACAAGCAGAGCATGATATCCATGACATGGTATAATGTAGAAAACTCTTTAGGTAAGGTGAGAGAAATTTCATGACATTACACATACAACGGTGTTTGGATAATTGAGCAAGAAACATTTAGCATTGGGCTTCAAATGTTCTTTGTTGAAAATTGGAGTACCACAGACATGCTTCGAGATATCATTAACATGGTTTTCAAGCAAAGGTCGGACTTGGATACACAAAGGATTCATCAGGAACAACTTATAGAATAAGTCTTACAATTTCCTCATGGAAGAATGGCAAAACTTGCTAAAAAGGATACTATAACAATAGGTCCTCCGCCAAGGTGTGCTAGGCATGACATCACCTTACCGGGTCATATAAAGACCAACGTTATAACTCTTGGAAATATGTTCTAGCCATCATATCTGATCGAGATTCAGATCTGATTTGTGTCAGGATACCTCAGACTCGGGATGCCTGAGAAGAAGAGCTGCAACACAATTGATGAGATGACATTGTAAGATTCCCAGGAAATGAACTATGGAAGCGAGTTCCGAAAGAAGAGTTCATTAAGCAAAGGAGAGGATGAGGAGGTGGCTGATGGACTCAGTGATAATTCATCGAGATTTCCAAAAGGATGGATTTCCACAATTATGTGAACAAGGAGATAAAATTTGTCAGATCAAATGATATAATGAAGTATGGTCGAGGAAAACACACAAAATTAAACATTGGTTGAAAGGTGCACCTGAAAGATGGGCTTAAGTATCATGATTAATGTTAGAATGGTGGTTCAATAATCAATAGTATAAGAGTGAACTATCATCCATTAACTTCAAAGCAATATGGTTGCTAGAAGTACAGAATCCAAGCAGCGTTGCTCCCTTGTTGGTATCCCGGTTAGAATCAGCACGGGACCAAGAAAGGATGATGAGGGTGAGATGTATCACTACACCAAGAATTCTTAAGAGGTGGTGAAATTTTCATGATATTCTTGACATAAAAGACGGTAGTACCCCAAGGTAGGACATAAGATAAGCTGGATAGCAAGGAGCTCCATAACATGAACAAGTATGTGTTAGAGGGAAGGCAATAATGTTGTCGATGATAACACAATTCATTGAGGGGCAAGGATGGTATTTCTCATCATGAATTCAATTGATATCCTAGAAGGAGTCAAAATGTTGATGATGATCAAGAATTTTTTTTGTCGAGGGGCTCCATGAAGAAGCAATCGAACAGCGATGACATCAAGTCAAAGGAATGATGAAGCGGAAGGTTATTGGAACCAAGGGTACGACACAAACTCGAATTCAAGCTTGTTGTTCAAGGCTAAATGACATGACGAGGAAGAACGACATAAGCTTAGCTCATCATCGAAAGTTGTGCTCCAGATTAAGGACCGGGTAGCATAGTTAAAATCAGCACGATAATGATATAGACGAGCAGGCTAGGAATGACATGATTGAGTTCAACCTAAAGGCTACCAAGAGTTGTTTAATTGCGGTGTAGACTCGATTCAGTTATCGGTGTCTTTGATTGTTTAATAACTCAGAGCCCGTGAAAAAATTGGAATCAGTGAGAATGTTGTACTTGAAGAAGAACTGATAAGAAGTTATGCAGTTCCATGATAATCTTGAGGTACCAGGGGGTAATACTCGACGAAAGATCAAAGTAGAGTTTGGTCTGGGGATATTGCTCTGCAGAAGGCAAGTGCTTAAACTTGTCCGAGAAATGGGATCAAAGAAGAACCATCATGGTCGGAACCACGGTTGCAAAGGACTAAACATAGATACAAGACGAACTTATAACAAGGGGATTATTATTATTACAAGAAGCTCCGATGATAAGTTCCACATCGGGTCCATGGGCATGAACGCAAAGGCTCAAGGTTGACTCCAACTTCTTCAATGCATAACCTTTCATTTTACTTCTGGCTTTTGATGAAACTGTAGTGTAGAAATTTTATCTGACGAAACAACAGAAGAGTATGACTCGTGAAAACTTTCGGGTTTATACGGTTTGGGGAAGGCATAGGTTCAACCCATCAGGGCATCTTAGGAGTATATACCTCAAATTTCAAGAGTAAATAACCCAAGCTCGATAGTAGAGCATGCTTGAGAAAGTAGAGGATACAATTTACCAAAGGCATTATGTATCTGAGGAAAGGCTCACGGGCTTATTGAATATGCAGGACGATGTCGGATAAAATCAACAAAGGATCTGGTGGTCCATAAGGGATCTGATGTGAGTATCGGTACTCAACAAGAGGAAGAAAGAATGCAAGGATATCATATTATAGAAATAACGGACTAACTCAAAGCTTAGATGCAAAGGAATTATGAATTCCAAGACAAGGGATCAGAAGCAATGCTCTGATTATGGATGGACAATTTGAATAGCCTCAGGGGTACAATCGATGGCAATTTGGTTGGTCAAGATCCAGCTTGTTGGGGATATTACTACTGGGCGTAAACCGGCCAGGAAAGGCCGGGTTAACTTCATCCGTAGTTGATTATGCTTGAAGCCCATGTAGACAGAAGAGGAAAGGTCCAGGGCCCAGAACCGGTTTAAGGCCCGTAGCCATGAACCGACATTTGTATGAAACTTGTATTGTAAGATAGAAAGAGTGGAGACCGAACCGGACACGTTTATGAGCCGGTCTCGAGACTATGTAAACCAAGGGCGCCCCCGCCCATGTATATAAGGGGACGACCCAGCAGCGGTTCAGGACAATAGACAACAACTCGAGAGCCAGACAAAGCGGATTCGCTCCCTGGCCTTCGAAACCCTAGCAATACCAATCACAACTAGATGTAGGCTTTTACCTTCCTCGAAGGGGCCGAACTAGTATAAAATTCCCCGTGTCCCTTTGTCCGGTTTAACACCTTAAAGCTAACCCGTAGAGATGGCTCCACGACTAAGTCCTTTCACAAGGACATCTGCTGTGACAAACCCACGACAGTTGGCGCCCACCATGGGCTATTGAGCTTGGACCTCATGGGCTCAAATATATACCCCGCACAGCGATCAAATCCCAGGCACTCGTGGATTTCATCAATGATTGGACAGAGTTACAGGCACCTGAAGAGAAACCAGATAATACATATTGGACTATTCATTTTGATGGATCCAGACAGTTGGAGGGCTCGGGGGCTGGAGTCATACTAACTTCCCCATGAGGTGACAAGGTTTGTTATGTCCTCCGTTTAATGTTCCCTTGTACTAACAATGCAGCTGAATATGAGGCTTTGCTCCATGGTCTTCGGATGGCTAAGGAGATGAATTTGAGCCGGGTTATGTGCTTCGGCGATTCAGATCTAGTGGCTCAGTAGGTGTCTGGCACTTGGGATTCTAAGGACCCACTCATGCTGCATATCGGCGAGAGGTGGACGTAGTGGCTGGTCACTTTAAAGGTTATCAGGTGGACCATATAGATCGGCGGAAGAATGAAGCGGCGGACGCTTTAAGTCGTCTTGGTTCCCAACGTAAATCGGTCCCGCCCAATGTCTTTCTTGATGTGTTGCATAATCCGTTAGTCAAAGTACCAACCGAAGAAGATTTGGCTATTCCTGATCCGGAGGCTCAGTTGGTGGCAGCTCTGCATGCCATACCGGATTGGACGATCCCATATCTGGCTTACATGAACCGGGGCGAGTTACCAGACGATGAAACGTTGGCTCGACAGATAATCCGGCGTTCCAAGTCCATGACCATACTCAACGGGGAGTTACATCATTACAGTGTTTCAGGAGCAATTCAGCATTGTGTTTCTCCTCAAGAAGGTTGTGAGATTTTGCGAGAAATCCATGAAGGGGATTGCGGTCACCACGCCGGTTCAAAGTCGTTGGTTGCCAAAGCTTTTCGCCACGGTTTTTACTGGTTGACGGCACATGCAGATGCGGAGGATTTAGTCAAGAGATGTGATGGATGTCAGAAATTTGCCCGCCATGCGCATGTTCCGGCTCAAGAGTTGCGGATGATTCCAATTATGTGGCCGTTTGCAACTTGGGGGCTTGATATGGATGGACCCTTCAAGTGTTCTAAGGAAAAAAAGACCCACCTATTAGTAGCAGTTGATAAATTCACTAAATGGGTGGAGGCAGAGCGAGTCAGCAAGTGTGATGCAGTCACGACGGTTCAATTCATCAAGAAGGTGATATTCCGGTTTGGTTTTCCACACAGCATTATAACAGATAATGGTACTAATCTATCAAAAGGGGAGATGGAAGAATTCTGTCAACGTGAGCACATCCGGCTTGATCTAGCGTCGGTGCTCACCCCCAATCTAATGGTCAAGCAGAAAGGGCAAATCAAGAAATTCTACGGGGTATCAAACCAAGGCTTATGGTTCCTTTAAAGCGGACGCCGGGTTGTTGGGTTGAGGAGCTACCTTCTGTGTTATGGAGTATCAACACCACACCCAATAGGTCTACGGGTTACACACCTTTCTTCATGGTTTATGGAGCGGAGGCGGTTCTTCCTAGTGACATCCGTCACGATTCGCCCCGTGTGGCAGCTTATGTTGAAGCTGATAATGAGAAAGCACGTTAGGATTCACTGGACCTGTTGGATGAAGAGTCTGATCTTGCAGTAGCACGATCGGCAATTTATGAACAAGATGTCCGACGTTATCATAGCCGCCGGGTTAAAACCAGAACCTTTCAAGAAGGTGATTTGGTGCTCCGGCACATCCAGGATCAGACTGATATGCACAAGTTATCCCCACCTTGGGAAGGACCCTTTGTGGTCAGCAAAAATCTGCACAACGGATCTTACTACCTCATTGATGTTCGAGAGCATGAAGACTCACGTCAATCAGAGGAGGAGACCAAGCGGCCATGGAACATAGCTCTCCTTCGGCCTTACTATACTTGAAGCCATAGGCTCTTCATCTGTACATATTTATGACAATGTATATATCATATAATAAATCGGAGCCTCCGCTACAAGTGGGGTATCTGTTCTTTTTATATCTTGTGTGTCTGTTTACAAGTTAACTGACAAAGTGGAGTCTTTTAATCCGGCTTTAGCAGCTGCATAGATATAAAAAAATCACTAGGGGGCTTGGTCATATTTGAACTACAGCTACACCTCTTGATCGGTTTTTAAACCATGAAGGGATATCACTAGGGGGCTTGGTTGTCCTCACACCATAGCTACACCTCTTGATAGACATTTAAGCCACAAAGGGAAAAATTTGTGGAGCCAAAGAGAGTGTTGTACACAGTACAGACTCAAACATGGGCACACACTGAGCATCGCTCACAAAGTTACTTGGGGGCTCTTTTTGCAAAGCAACAAAGAGTTTGAAAGGACCCTCGTAATTGGCTATCAAGCCACGGCTTGGAAGCCTGGTGTATTCACCTAAAAACCCGGGTTAACCTGCCTTCATCAAGTAAGCCACTCCTGTCCAGGTAATCCTGGTATGACCCATCAAACGTTTGACAAGTCAATCTTTTACAGACCCTGAACTTGTCATAGTTAAAACGATGATTGGTTAATTGGAGGCCCACCTTAAAAGGCTTTGTTAAATGGTTTAACTCAGAGGCCTGGCAGCCCATGAAAAGCCTCGATTTGGAGCCTAGCAGCTCGTAAAAAGCCTTGCATATTTTCCTGTTTGAATTTTGTTTGTTGAAAATCATAAGTATTTTTTGATAAACCGGCGTCCTTGACCCGGCTTGCTTTTCAACTTCAAGTTGTGGGCACATGATCAATTATAAACCGGTGTTCATTGGCCCGGTCTGGTTTGACTAAATCGCCAGTGTTATAAAGAAAATCTCGTGGTTATCCCGGTCCGGTTTAATATATAGACCGGCATTATGAAGATGGAGTTATGAACGTTCCGGATTGGTATTAAGACCTTTGCCGTATACACGTTTGGTCAACCAATGAGGTATGTTCTGTACATTACTTTTTGTACAAACACTTGATTATTCATCTAGGTACTATATACTTCTTGGACATCATGACACGCCTAGTGGTAAACCACTAGATACTTTTAAGTTGTTGTACCCAGGAACACAATTCATCATGGGTTATGCATAAATATATCCCAAAGGGCGGCACAGATTGTCACAAAGTATTACGAAACATGCTTGATGGCATGGCAGATAAACGGAGTTTCAGCTATCCTATTACATGAAGCTTCAAAGCGGATCAAACAGTATCATTGTTTTTCACAGTAGCCATATAAACCGGCGACCGGATCAGGACTCTTCATCGCGACGGTTTGACGGTTGAGGGTCAGTTGGTGTAGGCACTTCTTCATCCCTCCCCAGAAGCTGGAAATCAGTCGTTGACCAATGGATTCCACTTAACGCTTGGAACACTGCTTCCTCATGGATAAGATTGGAAGGGTTAATATCAGGGGCATAAGTGTGCTTACGAATCGGAGGCACAAGTTCTTCGACTTCATGGATGTCGGCCGACTGTCTTTTCCCTTCTGCATCATAAAACGGTTGAAAATGGGACAAATCGGTATCATCAGCCAACTTGCTGGCCGCTGGCCGCATCTGTTTGGTCAGCCGCCGAAGATCATCATTGTTGAAGTTTGAACCGTCTTCTTTAACGCATGGGTATCCTTTGATGATATCCTCCGCTTCAAGGTCTGGAATCCAGGCTTTGGCTCGAATAAGGGCGGTTAAAGCTCCTGCTCTGGCAGCTGCTCTCTTCAACTCGGCAATACAGACTGGTAACATGCCCAGCTTCTCAAGGGTTTCCTTAATCAAAGTTCGAGCCGGTTTGTTATAAGCTATCGTGCTAATAACCCGTTGAGACCCAGAGTATAGTTGTTCAACCAATGTATATGCCGCTTTGAGCTTCATCCGCATATCTGTACCAAGATGAGCGATCCGAGTGCCTGCCAACGATTTTATCAACATTTTGTGAGTTATAAGATTCATCGACTGGCGCAACATACATAAGCAGACACTTACCAAAGATAACAGAGGTCATAGCATTGATTTGGCGTTTCAAACTGGCTAGTTCTTCAACCACTGGCTTCAGGGCTGCCTCGGCGTCTACAGCTCTTTTGGTTAAACCGGATTTCTCGGTTTCCCATTCAGCACGTTCTTGGTTGAAGGATTCTTTCAGCTTTTCCATTCCGGCCAGGGCCTGGGTCAGCTCCTCTTTGGATTTTGCAGCCTCGGCTTGTTGTGACTTCACATTTTCTTGCAAGTCAGAATTTCGGGCATCTTTGTTTCTCAGTTCAGCCTGCAACGTTGAAGGTATGTTAAACAAACAGCATATATCTGTGCTAAAGTACAAAGCGTATAACAAAGTTATGCACTTCATACTTGGGGGCTAATGTTTATTTTCTCTCAAGTACTACACTTTATACAAGTCTCCAGAATAGTGCAAGCATTATCCTTGATACTTGGGGGCTAATGTGCGTCTGTTATAAAACGAATGTGTGGATTAAAAACCGGATTAACTTGCCAAGTTAAACCGGCCTTTGGGAGCTATGCTGTAGAAAGTTATCTAATTTTTTCAAGATGAGTCTTATCTATTATTAGTGACCTGCCATTGCAAGGATCAATGATGAGATGCTTAAAGTGTTACAAAGACCCGGTTTGTGATTAACAATCATAAAACGGCCCTTGGGGGCTACTTGGGATAGTGTTTCAGCTATAAATCAATATACAAAGGGAGAGGAATTTACCTTATATCGCTCTTTCATCAAGTTCACCAAACCAGCTTCATAATCCCGGTTTGAGTGCAGACGGTTCAATAAGCCAGAATGAAGCTCATCAGCGTTAAGATGAGCATAGTTTGATAAGTCGCTGCTCCATTTACCTTTATCCCGGGCAGCTTGCTCTTCTTTGGCACTATGCTGATCTCAAATGACGGGATGGCCAGGAGAGTTGTGGCCTATTCCAGTAATAATAACATCGTCACCTTGGCCTTCAGGATTTTTGGTGGATGATGCTGGAATTTCAGTGTCTTTCACCGGACTAGCCCGGATTGGCTCTGCCGGTTCAGTATCGGGTGCGGCAGGTTCAGCATCTGTTGGTTCATCGGTATGTTTTCCTTCAAGGGGTGGATCATCAAAAGTAGCTTCAGGATGGGGGCCTTCCGGTTCACCAGTATGTTCCGGTTCACCTCTTGGTTCTTCTTCTTCGGCGACAGGGTCTTCTGGCAGATTGGTGACCCGAGATTTCTTGCTGGGTCTGGCTTTGGCCCTGCAAACAGAATAAAAAAGGACTAACATCCTATTCAAAGGATTTATGGCGCATTGAAAGGAAAGGTTGTTACAACTCACCCGGCCACAGTTTTCAAAGGGGGGAGTTGAGTTGCTGTCGATTCACCAGAAGATGAAGGAGGTGTCACCTAATAATTTGAATCGGACGGATTAACAGGCTGTCTGAAATAACCTGCCTTGGGGTAAGAATGGTCAGAAGTAGAAGAGACCTCAGACCGACGCTTCCGAACCGAAGTGTCAGGTAAACCGGCTGAAGTGACCTGTTGGCCACTGTGCCGGGTTGTCCGGCGAGCTTCATGTTGTTGAGTCTTCAAAATAAATGTTGGATCCAAGTGAGCAAGAGGATGAGAAAAGCTTACTTTTCGGACTGCTTGGTGAGTTTTTTGTGTTGGCATAGAGTCTGAACCGGAGGAAAGGGTAATTACCTCTACGTCATCAGCTTGACTAGCTTCTGCGTCCTCCTGAGGAAGATCATTGTTAATGAGATGCATGAAAAGAGAGCCAAGTGAGTCAAGTTCTACCTCAACTTCTGGATCATCAGTATCATCATCAAGCTCCATATTAATCCGGTCAGCCATTTTCCGTTTTGACGTCCGTTTTACGGCTTTGGTCTTTGGGCGGGATGGCTTGACCGCTTTATCTCCAGTCGGTTCTGCCGCTTCCTCTACGATTTTCCTTTTCCAGAAGGGGTCATCACCCTACATATAAAGAAGAAGGGTTACATGTTGCATAAGTTAAAGATATTAGAGATGAAGAGGAAGTATAATGCTTACAGCAGGCGGTTTGTTCTTGGCATAGAAGGGACTCAGACCGGTTTGACTACAGATCAGTTCTGACTCATTCAGAATCTTCTTTACACCTTCAGTAACTTCTTCCTCAGATAATTGGATGTTGCAATGGCGTTGAGGGTCGTCAACCTCACCATTACATTCACACATTAAGCCGGGACGCCGGCTTAGCGGCAAGATACTCCAGGATATCCAACAACGCGCAAAGTCCACACCGGTTAAACCGTTTGCCATAAAGGCCCGGAGTTTGGCGAGTTGAGGAGCGTATTTCGCCCTTTCTGAAGAGCTCAGGCGTTGAGGCATGGGGTGAGTATTGGATAGTCTATGGTCACGAAAGCCGGGGAGGGGATTTTCGTTTTCAGGGGAAGTGTCTCTGCAATAAAACCAAGTTTGATTCCATTCCTTTGGGTGGCTATGATGTTTGGCATGAGGAAATTCATCTTCTTTCCGCTTTTGAATTGAGACACCACCAAGTTCTGTGTTCGATCCATTTACAAACTCTGTGCGCCGGTTTAAGTGAAAGAAATACCAGAACAGTTCTGCAGTTGGTTCTTCTTGCAAAAATACTTCACAGAAGACCTGGAAGTTGCATAAATTGGAAACCGAGTTGGGACCAATATCTTGCGGATGAAGTTGGAAGCTGGCAAGAACATCTTGATAAAACTTTGACCCTGGCGGTTTGAAGCCACGGCCTATATGGTCAACAAAGACCACCACCTCGCCCTGCCTTGGGGTTGGAGGATTTTCTGTTCCTGGAGCTTGCCATTTGATTTCAGTTTTCTTAGGCAGGGAGCCGATGCTAACCATCTCATTCAACTGAGTCTCAGTAACCCGGGAGCGAGCCCAGTTGCAGGCAGTGAATTGTTTGGCCATTACGAAACAAAACAAGCTGAAAATGAAAGGCCGGTTTACAAATTACGCATGATTATATGCAAGATACAAGGGAGTAAGAAACATACTGATATGCGAAATGGTGTAAACCGGAGATTAATGCAATAAGGGAAAAAGGTAATACTAGCACAGGATTACTCAGACACTGTTAAACCGGAGCATAATTATAAAGGTAAAATGCTCCTCCGGTTTATCTGAGGGCTAATGGCGTAGACTACTTATACAAGGTTAAAACCGCCTATGTTGGTGCAAGGAGAAACAGATCTCACAGGGACATAGAAATAGATCTCACAGTGACATATAAATTTTTTGAATCTAAGATAAGACAGAAAAGCAAAAATAATTGGATCTAGAAGGGGTGCAGAACCGAAGCAATTTATGAAGGACTAGATCAGTTCTTTGCGCATAAGGGTTTGTGATGACAATGGAAGGATAGCTACGGCAAGGGATACGTCAAGCACGAAGTGTCCATCTACACACTAAAGGCAGAATAGGGAAGAACATCACTGAAGCACGGATGAACTTCGGAAGAACTGCGAAGAATGTCAAAACCCTAGAACAGATCTGTGGTGAAAAAAGCAGAGAACTTACCGGAGCTGGTGAAGAAGCGAAAAGGTGCCACAGTATTCTGGTGCGTTCAGGGTGATGCAGCGGCCAGGGCCGGAGCAGAGGCCACGGTCGATGGTGGCGGCGGAGCTCCAGAGGCTGAGCAGCGCAAGGAAGACGACGTGAAGAGGCATGAGGGGGAAAAGGTGAAAATGACCCCTCGGTCCTATTTATAAAGGCAAGGGATAAGTGTCAGGCGCGAAAATCGAGGGGCCAGAAATTTGGAAGTGAGGCAGAGCTGTCGCCTCGATTGTCGGAGACCTATTAATGAAGATGTGGCATACACAGTTTTTAAACAGATGACGTCACGACAGTTTACCACGATCCGAGAAGATGATGTCACGGCGGTTTACTAAATTATGAGAAGATGTTGAAGACGAAGTTTTTACTAAGGATTGACATGAACCTGTTCAAATCAATCTGGGGCCTAATGTTGGGGATATTACTACTGGGCGTAAACCAGCCAGGAAAGGCCGGGTTAACTTCATTCGTAGTTGATTATGCTTGAAGCCCATGTAGACATAAGAGGAAAGGTCCAGGGCCCAGAACCAGTTTAAGGCCCATAGCCATGAACCGGCATTTGTATGAAACTTGTATTGTAAGATAGAAAGAGTGGAGACCGAACCGGACACGTTTATGAGCCGGTCTCGGGACTCTGTAAACTGACAGGCGCCCCCGCCCATGTATATAAGGGGATGACCCGGCAGCGGTTCAGGACAACAGACAACAACTCGAGAGCCACACAAAGCGGATTCGCTCCCTGGCCTTCGAAACCCTAGCAATACCAATCACAACTAGACGTAGGCTTTTACCTTCCTCGAAGGGGCCGAACTAGTATAAAATTCCCCGTGTCCCTTTATCCGGTTTAACCCCTTAAAGCTAACTCGTAGCGATGGCTCCACGACTAAGTCCTTTCACAAGGACATCTGCCGTGACAAACCCACGACACAGCTCATGTTTAAAAATGGCGTCTGAGCTGGAAGGATGATTTCCAGGATTTGATAGAGGATTGTGAGCATTCGCAACATACGGAATCAATGGGCTCAAAATGATAGTGGCAAAGGATGCCAATAAGATTACTATACTTATGGGATTAACCATAATGCAAGCAAGCAAGAATTTCAAGAGCAATAAGCTGTTGAGGATTTTCGGAAGTTCAAATAGTATTTCGAAGACTTTGGTGAAACACATGAACAACTGGGGAGAAACAAATCCTCGGTGTGTGTGAGGACTAGTTTATAGGTGTATTCAGGTGACAAGGAACTGCAAGGCAGTAGGCACAAGGATTCTTGGAACAACAATGAGTATTTCAGGGTATCTTGTAATGACAAGAGCAACTGGGGACTAATGTAAGAATGGCAAGTTGAAAGGATCGATACGGTCGACTAGAGGGGGGGTGAATAGGAGACTACAAATGTTAATCTTTCTTGTAGATTTTAAGGCTTAGCGGATAAAAGAGTCCACTAGAAATGCAACTAGGTGAATGCAACCTATATGACAAGCAAGCTCCAAGAGAGAAATGCTAGGCAACAAACTACTTAGCAAGCCAACAAGCATACAACAACAAAGAAAGGTGCGGGAAAGGATTAACCACAAGTGAGACGAGGACGCGGATTTTAACCCGAAGTTCACCCTTCCTTGGGGAAGAGCTAATCTCCGTTTGGAGCGGTGCCCGAGCCAAAGCTTGCGAAATGCCACCAAAGGCTAACCGTATTCTCCTTTGAATCACCCCCAACGGATGAGCCTCAAAACACTCGGGGTTGGTCTTGAAGGCGACCACCACACCTTTACAAACTTCTCCGGAGCACACCACAAGCAAGGAAGCTTCCGGAGGAACCTCTAACTGCCTAGGAGCCCAAGCTCCAAGAGTAACAAGTCAATGGGGAAGAAATGATGCTGGGAACACGATTTGGTTTGGTCAAGTTGTAGATCGGGTCTTGCTCTCCCAATCCCCAAAGTTTCAACAAGTTTGGGTGGAGGGATTGAGAGTATTGAGCAAAATGGGGTGTAGCAATGGCGGAGCTCAACAAGACATTAGGGTTAAGGGTTGGAGGTGGAAGAAGGGACTTTAAATAGTGTTCATGGGCTAGTGGGGATTTCTGCCCATTGGACCTCGTGCGCACGGGCTAAGTCAGCCTCATGCGCACGGGGTACACAGAGACAAACACACCACCCCGTGCGCATGGGGTACCCAGAGAGTTACGTAGTACCCTATGCGCACGGGGGTCAAAAGACCCCGTGCGCACGGGGTACCCAGTAACTTTCTGTTGCAACTTTCTGAGTACCACAACACACACACACTAGGTTCTTTTTAGGTGGTCGGAGTGGGAAGGGTAAGAGAGTAAGGCTCGGCAATGGCATTCCCACACGACATTTATCCACACAAACCCCTCTTAATATTGCGGTCTTTCCTACGAGTCGAAGCAAACCAAAACTAAACCTCTGAAGCATCGAAAGACCACGCCTTTGCCCTTTTTGAAATGGGCGGGGGTCGCACATCTCCATCGCGGGCACTTAGAACCAATAACCTGAGATAAACTTTAGCAACCGATATTAGTTTAACTAACCACATTGTCATCACACCAAAATATAGCTTAAGTGCCATTAGCACTTTCAATCTCCCCCTTTTGGTGCATTGATGACAACGTGGTTAGAGCATGGCAAAGAGGATAAACAGATAGAAAGCCATGGAACAAATAATGATCATGATAGCTCCCCCTATATGTGTGCCCAAAAAAAAGAATGCATCTAGTACACCCATAGGAGGTTCTACCAAGATCTTTATTGTTAAGTCATGAGATTCATCAAAATAAACCTATAACCATGCCTAGATATCATGACATAGTGTGGTGAGCAAATAATGTGAGATCCAATAAGCATAAGAGGATAATGGCAAGGTTCACTAATAAAGCTAGAGTCTCACAAAAAAGCTAGAGACACACAACCAGACAGACAGAAGGTAAATAAGAGTATCTCAAGCCAACTAAAACCAACCAACAGCGAGAAGCACGAGGCTTGAGATCTCAACACACCCACGAACGCACCACACACCCACGAACACACAAACACACACACCACTTCTCCCCTTTTGTCATCAAGACAACAAAAAGGAGACAAATGGCGACACGAGACCCATTAGACAAGAGGAGGAGCACTCGAGGCATCATCATCATCATCATCAAAACGCCACCCAACCATTGGGAAAGACCGAGCAGTGGCCTCACTGTCGACGTCCTCTGAACCTGGACCGACCTCCTCACCAGCAGTAGCCCTTGCTGCCTTCTGCTCATGCCGAACAAGCTTCTCCTTGTTGATTCCCTTGATCTGACGACGCTGAATCGACTGACACATCTTGAACATGTTGCTCAAGGTCTTGAACAACGACTTCTTCTCTCCCTTGGCAAAGATGGCCTCAGAGCCAACAGACTTGGCCTTACCACGAGGGATCCGTGTAGTAGAGGACATGCCTGGAGTGTAAGTAGCACGATCCTCAGGCCTAGGGTTGCGCCCCTTCTTGATGGGCACATAGGGAGCAGGAGCAGCTAGGGTCCAGTTGGAGTTGCACTTGGGAACAGCAGTCTTGAAGCTGGCAATGTACTTTGCTAGACAGACGGCCTCAATCAACGCCTGTATGAATGGAGCATAGATCAAAGACTTGTTCTCTTGTACACACTGACGCAGCTCGTAGTACATGAAATCCAGAACATCCACTTTCTTCTTCTGATGAAGATACAAAAGGACATCAAGCATGGAGCTCCGAATGTTATGGGAATCCCCGGCCTTTGGAGTGAGGGTATACCGCAGGATATGGCGCATGGTGTCATAGAGGGGCAAGAGGTCTTTGATTGACCCAGTGACAAACGGCTTCCCTTGTTTGTAAGCAAAGGCAATCTCATCCTTAGTGCGCTGCCCACTTTCCCGAACAATGCCAAACTCATCAGAAACAGTCTCTTCATCCATGAACTGGTAGGGAATGATCTCGGAGAACTTTTCCATAGGAGCTGAGCACTGATGCGTTCCGGACATCCATGTGAGGGTGCGAGCAGAATCATTGGAGAAGTACAGAGTGGCAAAGAACTACATCACTAGATCTTCATTGTAGGGGTGGTTGAAGGTGACAAACGGAATCAGACCCTGTCATCCAAGAGCGGAGTACACACCGGGATACAGATGATCATTGTCGCGCAAACTCTCAGTGTTGACTTGCATGTGAGGAGCAAACTTCTTTGACTTGGTCATAAGAAGCTCATGATAGATCCTTTGCTGAAACCCATTGAGGGAGTCCTGGATTAGGGGGTGTCCGGATAGCCGGACTATACCTTCAGCCGGACTCCTGGACTATGAAGATACAGGATTGAAGACTTCATCCCATGTCCGGAAGGGACTTTCCTTGGCGTGGAAGGCAAGCTTGGCGATACGGATATGTAGATCTCGTACCAATGTAACCGACTTTGTGTAACCCTAACCCTCTCCGGTGTCTATATAAACCGGAGGGTTTTAGTCCGTAGGACAACATATAGAACAACAATCATACCATAAGCTAGCTTCTAGGGTTTAGCCTCTCTGATCTCGTGGTAGATCTACTCTTGTACTACCCATATCATCAATATTAATCAAGCAGGACGTAGGGTTTTACCTCAATCGAGAGGGCCTGAACCTGGGTAAAACTTTGTGTCCCTTGCCTCCTGTTACCATCCGGCCTAGACGCACAGTTCGGGACCCCCTACCCGAGATCCGCCGATTATGACACCGACATTGGTGCTTTCATTGAGAGTTCCTCTGTGTCGTCGCCGTCAGTCTTGATGGCTCCTATGATCATCAATAGCGATGCAGTCCAGGGTGAGACCTTCCTCCCCGGACAGATCTTCGTCTTTGGCGGCTTTGCACTGCGGGCCAATTCACTTGGCCATCTGGAGCAGATCGAAAGCTATGCCCCTGGCCGTCAGGTCAGATTTGGAAGTTTAAACTACACGGCTGACATCCGCGGGGACTTGATCTTCGACGGATTCGAGCCACTGCCGAGCGCGCTGCACTATCACGACGAGCATGATCTAGCTCTGCCGCCGAACAGTGCCCTGGAGTCCGCACCCGCATCGGCTTCGACCCTTAATTCGGAGCCAACTGTGTCGATCGAGGATGGGCGGTTGGACGCTGCCTCGGGGGCTACGATCCCAACGACGATCGAGCCAAACACCAGCCCCGCACTCCGCGAGACTCGTGACTCCAAGGAGCCGGACTCCTCTCCGGACTCCGAACCTTCCGCGCCCCTGCCGATCGAATCCGATTGGGCGCCGATCATGGAGTTTACTGCCGCGGACATCTTTCAGCACTTGCCTTTCGGCGATATTTTGAAGACACTAAAGTCTCTCTCTTTATCAGGAGAGCTCTGGCCGGACTACGGTCAGCAAGGTTGGTATGCGGATGATGAAGAAATTCAAAGCCCACCCACCACCCACTTTGTAGCCACTGTCGACGATTTAACCGACATGCTCGACTTCGACTCCGAAGACATCGACGGTATGGACGCCGATGAAGGAGACGATGAAGAACCAGCGCCTATTGGGCACTGGAAAGCCACCTCGTCGTACGACATATACATGGTGGACACCCCAAAAGAAGGAGATGGCGATGGAACAGCGGAGGATGACCCCTCCAAGAAATAGCCTAAGCGCCGGCGTCAGCGGTGCCGCTCAAAATCCTGCCAAAGCAAATACGGTGATTCTAGCACGGGAGATAATAATACTCCGGAGAGTGCCGAAGAAAAAACCCCTCCAGCAAGATTCAGCACAGGAGGATGGAGAAACCAGCCCTCATGAGAGAGCGGCAGACAGAGAGGTCGAGGACGATAACTATATGCCTCCCTCCGAAGATGAGGCAAGCCTTGACGACGACGAATTCGTCGTGCTAGAGGATCCCGTCGAGCAAGAGCGTTTTCAGCATAGGCTTATGGCCATGGCAAGAAGCCTCAAGAAAAAACAGCAACAGCTTAGAGCTGATCAAGATTGGCTAGTCGACAGATGGATTGAAGTCCTTGTGGCCGAAGAGCATAAACTCGAACGCCCCTCCAAGAGCTACCCAAAGCGCAGGTTGCTACCCCGATTAGAGGAGGAAGCACTTAAACCTACATCACCAGCACTCGATACGGCCGACCGGCCACCTCGTGGCCGCGATAGAGAGGCCTCTTGGCCCTCCACTCAAGCCGCACCCCGTACCAAGGCACGGGAAAATGCGCCTGACCTGCGAGATATGTTGGAGGACAAGGCAAGACAAACAAGATCGATCTACGGATCGTATGGGCGCCCCACGATTCGAGACGGTAACCGTCATGCCGGACACAAATCTGGCAGGGCCGAACACAGTAGACAAAGCTCATCGGAGCTACGTCGTGATATAGCCCAGTACAGAGGCGCCGCACACCCACTGTGCTTCACAGACGAAGTAGTGGATCAGCAAATCCCTGAGGGTTTCAAACCCGTAAACATCGAATCATATGATGGCACAACAGATCCTGCGGTATGGATCGAGGATTATCTCCTTCATATCCACATGGCCCGCGGCGATGATCTCCACGCCATCAAATACCTCCCACTCAAGCTTAAAGGACCAGCTCGGCATTGGCTTAACAGCTTGCCAACAGGATCAATCAGTTGTTGGGAGGACCTGGAAGCCGCATTCCTCGACAATTTCCAGGGCACTTATGTGCGACCACCAGACGCCGATGACCTAAGCCACGTAATTCAGCAGCCAGAGGAATCGGCCAGGCAATTCTAGATACGGTTCCTAACAAAGAAAAATCAAATAGTCGACTGTCCGGATGCAGAGGCCCTAGCAGCCTTCAAGCACAATATCCGTGACGAGTGGCTTTCCTCGCACCTTGGACAGGAAAACCGAAATCTATGGCAGCACTCACGACACTCATGACCCGCTTTTGCGCGGGAGAAGACAGCTAGCTTGCTCGTAGCAACAATATGACCAAGAACCCTGGTAATTCGGATACCAGGGACAGGAGTGGCAGGTCGCGTCGCAACAACCAGAAGCGCCGCATTAATGGCGACAATGCTGAGGATACGGCAGTTAATGCCGGATTCAGAGGCTATAAATCCGGTCAGCGGAAAAAGCCATTCAAAAGAAATCCTAGGGGGCCGTCTAGTTTGGACAGAATACTCGACCGCTTGTGCCAGATACATGGCACCCCCGAAAAGCCGGCCAATCACACCAACAGGGATTGTTGGGTGTTCAAGCAGGCAGGCAAGTTAAATGCCGAAAATACCGACAAGGGGCTGCATAGCGATGACGACGAAGAGCCCCGGCCGCCGAAAAATAGTGGATAGAAGGGTTTTCCCCCACAAGTGCGGACGGTGAACATGATATACGCAACCCACATCCCCAAGAGGGAGCGGAAGCGCGCGTTAAGGGACGTATACGCGGTAGAGCCAGTCGCCCCAAAGTTCAACCCATGGTCCTCCTGCCCGATCACCTTGATCGAAGGGACCATCCCACTAGCACCCGTCATGGCGGATTCGCCGCATTGGTTCTAGACCCAATTATTGACAGATTTCATCTCACTAGAGTCCTTATGGACGGCGGCAGCAGGCTGAACCTGCTTTACCAGGATACAGTGCGGAAAATGGGCATAGATCCCTTGAGGATTAAGCCCACCAAAACGACCTTTAAAGGCGTAATACCAGGTGTAGAGGCCAACTGTACAGGTTCAGTCACACTTGAAGTGGTCTTCGGATCTCCGGATAATTTCCGAAGCGAGGAGTTGATCTTCGACATAGTCCCATTCCGCAGTGGCTATCACGCACTGCTCGGGCGAACCGCATTCGCCAAGTTCAATGCGGTACCGCACTACGCATACCTTAAGCTCAAGATTCCAGGCCCTCGAGGAGTAATTACGGTCAATGGAAACACCGAACGCTCCCTCCGAATAGAGGAGCACACGGCGGCCCTTGCAGCGGAAGTACAAAGCAGCCTCTCCAGGCAGTTCTCCAGTCCGGCCATTAAAGGTCTGGACACCGTCAAGCGTGCCTGGAGTAACCTACAACAAGACCGCCTGGCACGTTCCGAGCAGGCGTAGAAATACGGCCCCAACCCCAGCCCTCGCCAAAATGCGACGCCAGTGCTTCGCGTACATAACTACGCTCTAAAAATACCATGGGTATAGGGGAGGGGCACCATCACGGCACGCCCGAAACACGGCTTAAACCGCACTAGTGGTTGTCGATTTTTTAATTTTCTCTTACTTTCAGGACTCCATTCTTCGGAAGGCCTGTTCGGCAGTTCAATTGCCGCACAAACGATGCAAGAACCAGGGAAGCAGACAAGCCATGCCACATTACGAAACTCCCAGGTGGTCTCTATCACGAGCAGTATACCTGTTTTGCATACCATTCCACAGCCTGCCCCTGGAACGGACATTTTAAATAGTCCAACCTTTTGCTTATCACATTATTTGTATCGTTCTGCTTTGATAGCAGCCCTTTTTAATAAACAATGCATAGCTTCTGTCTATTTTTGCATTACTTTTTTTTTACAAATATATGTTCCTTAACGACATGTTGCACCCGTACACTTTGGTACGGCCAATATACGCCAGGGGCTTTAGTACCCCTCAATATGGTGTGAGAAGTCCGAACATTTTAACAAGTGAGGCACCCCGAACTTATAGCATTATATGCATCGGCTCCGAATCATGTCTTGGGTCGATAGTTGGGTTTGCCCGGCTCCTATGTTTTGGTTCCTTACGTTCCGCTATATCGGCTAAGGTAGCACTAGGAGAACTACTGCGATTGTGCCCCAGTTGAGCTGGGTCGAGCACCTCAGTAGAGAAAGCTAAAACTGACTGTCATGATGAAGCGAGAGCTGGTCGCTGTTCGAGAGGTTTTTCGAGTCCCTAAAGACTTATGCCGGTTAGAGCGAGGAGTCGGCTCTGTCCGGCCAAGGCGTGGATAGCGCCCCGAACTCGGTCTTCCGAATACCAAGGGATTCGCCGAAATTTAAAATTATAGAATTCTATGGCTAAGTGAGAGTGTTCACGCATTATAGTCCGATTGCCTTGTTCGTTGTGCTGAGCGCCTCCCTCGAAGGACCCAAACACGGGAAAAAGAGCGCTTAGGTTTATCCCCGAACACCCCAGCACTAGCGGCATGGGGGCAGAAGCCGGCGACTCACCATCTCTCAGAATTGATAAACAGCTGCACAGAAGATAATATTTTAAATTCCAACAGCATTGCTTAGCGCATATGAACAAGTTTTCAGCGCACGGGACAAAACGAGCGAGTTTTACTCAAAAATTACATCCCTGGAACATTCATCCGCCATAAGGCAGGCACCCTTCAGAACATCCTTATAATAATTCTCGGGCTTGCGATGTTCTTTCCCCGGCGGTGGCCCGTCCTTCACAAGTTTCTCAGCATCCAGCTTTCCCCAGTGCACCTTAGCACGGGCAAGGGCCCTGTCGGATTTTGGGTTCCGGTAGACCCTTGAGGTTCGAACACTAGGGTGCACGCGGAGATTTCGCCTTCTACCTGCCTGCGCCCCACCACCGCGCTAAGATCTAAGCTATGGAAAGAACAGCACAAGAGACACGGAGTTTATGCTGGTTCGGGCCACCGTTGTGGTGTAATACCCTACTCGGTCTTCCGAATACCAGGGGCTTTGCCGAAATTTAAAATTATAGAATTCTATGGCTAAGTGAGAGTGTTCACGCATTATAGTCCGATTCCCTTGTTCGTTGTGCTGAGCGCCTCCCTCGAAGGACCCAAACATGGGAAAAAGAGCGTTCAGGTTTATCCCCGAACACCCCAGCACTAGCGGCATGGGGGCAGAAGCCGACGACTCACCATCTCTCAGAATTGATAAACAGCTACACAGAAGATAATATTTTAAATTCCAACAGCATTGCTTAGCGCATATGAACAAGTTTTCAGCGCACAGGACAAAACGAGCGAGTTTTACTCAAAAATTACATCCCTGGAACATTCATCCGCCATAAGGCAGGCACCCTTCAGAACATCCTTATAATAATTCTCGGGCTTGTGATGCTCTTTCCCCGGCGGTGGCCCGTCCTTCACAAGTTTCTCAGCATCCAGCTTGCCCCAGTGCACCTTAGCACAGGCAAGGGCCCTGTCGGATTTCGCGTTCCGGCAGACCCTTGAGGTTCGAACAGTAGGGTGCGCGCGGAGATTTCGCCTTCTACCTGCCTGCGCCCCACCGCCGCGCTAAGATCTAAGCTATGGAAAGAACAGCACAAGAGACACGGAGTTTATGCTGGTTCGGGCCACCGTTGTGGTGTAATACCCTACTCCAGTGTGTGGTGTGGTGGATTGCCTCTTGGGCTGATGATGATGAGCAATACAAGGAAGAACAGCCTTGCGAGGGTCTGTTCTTGCCTGGGGCGATGAACTGCTGGGAGGAGTTCAATCACCCTTCTCTCTCTCTCTTCTCGATTCTCTCTCCGATTTCGATCCGATCTTGTTTCTGGGTTGGCCGATTCTAGATCCTCCCTTCTTGATCGCGACCCGATCCCAGCTTGTTTCTGGGTTGGCCGATTCTCGATCCCCTCTACCCTGGGTGTGGCTAGTCCTATTTATAGGCAAAGGCCCTGGGCCTCTTCCCAAATATTGAGCGGGAAGGGCGCCAACAATTGGCCATTTTGCAGGGGAATATCTGGTACACTTATCCTAACTAAAGTTGGTCCTCGCCTGCCAAAGGCTCTGGTGGTGATGCTGGCTTGGGCTTCACAATGACTTCCTCCCTGCCGTTGGACTGGTCTTGGTCTCGTTGCACTGAAACGGGTGCCTTTGCTTGATGCTCTCGCCTGCGCTTGCTCCCTTTGCACAAAAAAGGTAAGTAGGACACTGCGCGGGCTGGCGCCCGCCTGGCACCCTTGGTTGTCATGGCTTGCTTCACGGGCACCTCGTGAGGTACCCCGCCTCGATCTCTCCGCCTCCTCGCGAGCCATCCTGATGAGGCCGTGCCTGAGGAAGCTCCGTGTCGTCCGCCCCATGAGGCTTGGCCCCTCGTGAGGGTCTTGGGTCTGCGTTGATGAATATGGGCTGCGCTGGGCCCCCTTTTGAGCCATGCCGCAGGCCGCAGGTAGGCAAGTCTGGGGACCCCCGTTCCCAGAACACCGACAATAGCCCCCGGGCCCAAGGTGCGCCCGGACTTGGCCGTGCAAGGAGGCGAAAGGGCAAGGGCGAAGCGCCGCGGGCCCTAACAGCCCGCGGCCTTGGGCGCCGCGTGGCGGTTGATTGGGCGTGGGTGTCTCCACTTCCCCATGGCACCTCGGCAACTGCATGGATTGGACAAGTCCCTGCATGCAAAGCGGGTCATGATTACCTGCGATCGTGGAGGTCGGCGGTTGGCCTTCGCCGGCCATAAGTACGGAACAGCGCCCGCCCTTCCAGTTCATCCCCCCTCGCTTCTCCTTCTTCTTCATGGCCCCGTCGAGGAGGTTCTCGGCCGCAGAGAAGGGGAAGGCTCTCCAGGTTGAGCCTGCCTCTCCCCCGCCTAAGCGCGGCCGAGGGCGCCCTCGCAAACATCCTGTGGCCACCATGGCAGCTCCCCGCGGTCGTGGAGACGATTTCCAGCATGGTGACGGGCGGACTGCTGCGGCCGGGGGGCGCGCTTCGATCGCGCGTTCCCCTAGGCCGCGCTTTCATGCTGCAGAGGTGCTGCCGGAGTTCGTTGTGTGGTCGGCGGAGCCGACTAGCACCCGGCTTCAACTTCCTCGCTTCCTCCTCGGCGAGCTCCCGGCCGGCGCCCCGGGAGGCCTCTGGCTTCAGGCAGACGGCTGCTGCAGCCGGGCCTCATGGGCTTCACTGGAGATCTCCGCAGCCGGGAGCCTGGCCTTCAAGTTTGACGGCGATGCCACCCTCTACGTGAGGGTGTTTGGGGAAAATGGTCGCCGCGCAGGGTGCTGCCCTGAGGACGACGACCGCGGCCGGGAACCCAGCCCCGGCGATGATGGAGAGGACAGCGCTCGCGTGATTGGCGGCGCTCAGGGTTCCCCAAGCTTCACCGGTTCTTCTTCAGGCGGCGACTCTTCTAGCGGTGGCCGCGGTCAGCCTCCACGCCGTCGTACCTCCTTGGGAGGTGGTAGCGTGTCTGCCCGCCGTCGCGCCTTGGTGAAGCGCGAGAGGGAGTCTGTCTGAGCCCCGGAGGCAGCTCGAGTCTTCCCTGCAGGCCGGTGTGAGGCGAGCTGCGCCTGATTTGCTCTTTCTTTTCCTTTTTCCTGCATAAAAATACAGTAGCGTGGAGCCCCGCAGGGGCGTGTTTGGGTTATTGCTGTTAATCATCGCTTTGCTTCCGTTATCGTGCCTTCCGGCTACGTGCCCGCGCGTGGATAGTTCCCGGCCCCAGCCGTGGGGGGGGGGCGACCGACCCAGGCCCTGTGTTTGTGTCGCGGTGCCCGTGGGGCACGGACTGGAGGGGTGCTCCTGTAATGGACCCAGGTCGCGAAACCTTTGAACGACTAGGATAGGAACACTCGCGAGGGTGCTCGGCTGCCCCCCTCACAAGGCCTTGCATAAGAGAAATCGAGGCAGGAGAGTGAAAAGTCGAAGAACCACAAGCCAAAGACGGCAACAGCTTCAATAAAACTTCGAATGAGAATGAACAAGCCAACTGCGGAAAGCAAATGAAAAAGCCGCGTCCGGCACCTAATCTAGTCTTCGACGTCTTCTCACCAGCGCGGAGCCAAGTGCTGCCACTGGGCGTGGGAGGGAGCCCCAGGGCCTGAGGCCAGCGCTCCTGAGACTCCCGGGCGTGTACAACCCCAACTCATTATTACGTGAGAGTGTCACGGGCGGCGAGCTTCACAGGCGTTGGCCTTCTTCACAGGCTCTGGGCCTTTCTTGGGGGAAGCAGGCTTCACGGGCATTTGCCCTCTTCACAGGCTCCGGGCCTGTTCCAAAACGCGATAGCTTCATAGGCATTCGCCTTCTTCACAGGCTCTGGGCCTTTTCCAAAACGCGACAGCTTCACAGGCATTCGCCTTCTTCACAGGCTCTGGGCCTTTTCCAAAATGCGACAGCTTCACAGGCATTCGCCTTCTTCACAGGCTCTGGGCCTTTTCCAAAACGCGACAGCTTCACAGGCATTCGCCTTCTTCACAAGCTCTGGGCCTTTTTAGGGGTAGAACCTCCGGAGGTGCTGGATGTTCCATGCGTTCTGGACCGGCACCCCCTCCTGAGTCTCCAAGAGCGCGGAGCCGGGCCTGGAAACATGAACAACCTTGAACGGGCCCTCCCACATGGGAGAGAGCTTGTGCAGTCCCTCCCTGGAGAGAACCCGCCTGAGCACGAGGTCTCCTACCTCGAGAGTTCTGGGGCGGATGTTGCGGCAGTGATATCGTCGCAGCGCTTGTTGGTACCTCACCGCTCGCAGCGCGGCTTTTCGGCAACGTTCCTCCCCCAGCACGAGGTCCATCCCCCGCATGGCGTCCTGGTGCACCTCGTCGAACGCCAGGACCCGCGCGGAGCGACATCTGACCTCGTGAGGGAGGACCGCTTCGGCTCCGTAGACCAGGAAGAACAGGGTCTCTCCAGTCGGCTTGGTCGCGGTTGTGCGGATGGACCACAACACAGACTGAAGCTCGTCGTACCAACCTCTGCCGCAGGCCTCCAGCTTCTTCTTGAACGTCCTAGTCTTGAGGCCCCTTAGGACCTCTGCGTTGACTCGCTCGGCCTGGCCGTTGCTTCGGGGGTGCGCCACCGAAGCGTAGCATATCTGCATTCCAAGGTTAGCACAGTATGTTTTGAAGAGGTTAGTGGTGAACTGCGAGCCGTTTTCAGTGATGATGCGGTTCGGCACCCCGAACCGGCTTATGATGCCCCTGATGATCTTGACCGCGGAACCCGCGGGGATGGTGCGGACATCACTGGGTCAGGCCCAAGCGACTTGGGGATGATGCAGCCCGAGGGACGCCCCCAACAAGGTAAGCTAACAACATAAAATAAAAGGGATACATGCTGCAGGGACGGACCCACGCGGCCTGGGAATAATGCAGCCCTGGGGGGCGCTCCCAGCTGGAAATGAAACTTGAAAGATGTCACCTGATGATGTTGAGGACGAAGGAGTGTTGTCGTAGCAGACTCGGTGGGCTGCGGAAGCCGATCCTCACGAGCCCCCAGGCCCAGGGCCCTCAGGAGGCTCCGGAGGCGCTGGTGGCTCCTTGCGGACCATCTCTATCTCCGCCAGGGCTGCGGAACGCCTGGCCTCTTGAGCCTCCATGATACCCCTCATGAGGTGCTGGTACGTGGCAGCCGCGTTCGGCAAGCCGTAAGGCAAGCGAACGTAGCTGTGGGGTGGACCTTCGCAGTGCCCCACTCGCGAGGGCCAGAGGCGCTCCAAAGAGGCGACTTGATTGAGCCCTAGTATGTTGATGCAGACGCGCAACCCACCATCCTCGCCTGGATGGGGAGCCACAGCTGGTAGGCGGCGGCCGCCTTTCATGACTCTTGACTCCTGTAGCTCCTGAATGGCCTTGCTGACGAACTCCTAAGGGTCTGTCTCTCCTTGCCTTACTCCTTCTTGAGGGAAATGTGCTTGGAAACACGCCTCCATGTGGTGCCCAAGCGCCTCCCTCGTGACCTTAGCCAGGTCGGTGGCCCTCCAGGGGAGAGCCCCTGAGCCCTGCCTGAGGAGGGCGTCGGGCGCGCTTTCCTATGCGATGGAAGGGGGTTCCCCTTGGGCAGGCGCGGGCCCTAAGGGGCCTGCCTCCTGAGGGGTCGGGCCGGATGATGTCTTCTTCTTCTTGGGGGCGGTCTCGGGAAGCCTCCTGCTTCCGCGATCCGGGTCTTCCAGTGATGCGGCCTGAAAGGCTCGTTCCAGGGAACACACCGCGTCCTTCTCTTCACAGGGCACCATGATGACTCCGCCACTTCCTGGCATCTTGAGGATGTTGTAGCCGTGGTGAGTTACGGCCATGAACTTGGCCAGCGCTGGGTACCCAAGGATGGCATTGTACGGCAGGAGAATGTGAGCGACGTCAAAGTCGATGAGCTCGGTGCGGTAGTTGTCGCATGCCCCGAAGGTGACAGGGAGGCGAACCTGCCCAATCGGGACCGTGGAGCCGTCGGTGACTCCGGAGAAAGGCTTGGTTGGCTGAAGCTGGTTGTAGGGCACTTGGAGATTGTTGAATGTTTCCACAGACAGGACGTTGAGCCCTGCCCCGCCATCGATGAGGGTCCTTGTGACCACCACATTGCTGATGATTGGGGAACAAAGCATCGGGAGGACTCCGGCTGTGGCCGCACACTTGAGCTGATATGCTGAGCTGAACGTGATGGCGCACGCCGACCACCTGAGAGGGCGCGTGGCTTCGAGCTTGGGGAGGACTGCATTCACTTCGCGGGCGAACTGCTTGAAGATGCATTGAGAGGCTGGGGCTTGAGCCCCGCCCAGGATGCAGGCGACCGCGCGCGGCTCCTGGAAGCCCCCAGCCCCTCGTCCTGATGGCGGTCCTCGTTTCTACTTGGTTGCGGCGGCAGCGGAGGGAGGCCTGCATTGCCTTGCGGGCAATCCTCGCGAGGCTGATCCATCCAGTCTCCCTCGCGAGGTGGGTCTTGCCAGCGATCCTCACGAGGTCGATCGTGCCACCCTTGGCGCGGGCAGCGATCTTCCCCGTCCTGCGTTCCTTCCTCCTCCTCGACCGTAGCCCCGGTCACCGCGGTCGGGGCGACGGCCGATCCTTCCTTCTCGCACGGCTCGAAGCTCTTGACATTCATAGGTGTTGTGGGTGTGGAGGTCATGGTACACACAGTACCGACTGCCCTTGGAAGATTCGGGCTGATCTCTGCCCCGCTTGGTGTCTGGTTCTGCCGCGAGCACGGCAGCCCCCTTGCGCTTCACATCCTTGGCCTTGGGCTTCTTCTCTTCTAGGTCTGCGGCAGTATAACACCCTCGATGCGACTATATCTCCCATGTGTCGAGGCACGACTTAGAGGCATAATCGCATTGAAGGCATATGTCGCAAGTTAGGCAATCTTCACAACATCCCATGTAATATAGATAATAAAAGGGGAGAAAACATAGTTGGCTTACACTCGCCACGTCAATCAAGTACATAAATAACATTACATCAACCAAACACTCATGGCCCGACTATGGCGCCAAAATAAAAGATAACCCAACAAGCGACACGGTCCCGATCACCCCCAACTGGGTACCACTACTGATCATCAGGAAAGGAAACATAGTATCACTGAGAGTCCTCGTCGAACTCCCACTTGAGATCGAACGCGTCACCTGGAGAGGAATCATCGGGCCCTGCATCTGGTGTAATAGTAATCTGTGAGCCACAGGGACTCAACAATCTCGCACCTTCGCGATCAAGACTATTTAAGCTTATAGGTAAGGCAAGGTAAATATGTGGAGCTGCAGCAAGCGACTAGCAAATATGGTGGCTATCCAGTTCGCAAAGGAGAGCGAGAAGAGGAGGCAAAGCGCGAGCGAGAAACTAGAGAGCAACCTGCGCAAACATTACTCCAACACCGTGTCCACTTCCCGGACTCCGCCTAGAAGAGGCCATCACGGTAATACACTCAGTTGATTCATTTTCATTAAGTTAAGGTTCAAGTTATCTGCAACCGGACATTAACAAATTCCCATCTTCCCATAACCACAGGCACGACTTTCGAAAGTTCAAATCCCTGCAGGGGAGTCCCAACTTAGCCCATGACAATCTCTCACGGTCAACGAAGGAATAGACCTCCTCCCAATACGTTCCGATCAGACTCGGTATCTCGGTTACTCAAGACACTTCGACAGGTTAAAACAAGACCAGCAACACCGCCCGAATGTGCCGACAAATCCCGATAGGAGCTGCACATATCTCTTTCTCAGGGCACACTCAGATTGTCTTAGGTACGGGTAGGCCAGCCCAGAGTTGCCCCTGGTGGCCACCGGCAGCTGACAGGTGGACCAACACTCAGGGGAGCACTGGCCCGGGGGGGGGGTTAATATAAGATGACCCTCGGGCTCCGGAAACCCAAGGGAAAAAAGGCTAGGTGGCAAATGGTAAAACCAAGGTTGGGCATTGCTGGAAAAGCTTTAATCAAGGCGAACTATCAAGGGGTTCCCATTATAACCCAACCGCGTAAGGAACGCAAAATCCGGGAACATAACACCGATATGACGGAAACTAGGGCGGCAAGAGTGGAACAAAACACTAGGCGAGAGGCCGAGCCTTCCACCCTCTACCAAGTATATAGATGCATTAAGATAACAAGATAATATAACGATATCCCAGCAAGTAAATAAATGTTCCAACAAGGAACGGCCTCCAATCTTCACCTGCAACTAGCAACGCTATAAGAGGGGCTGAGCAAAGCGGTAACATAGCCAATCAACGGTTTGCTAGGACATGGTGGGTTAGAGGTTTGACATGGCAATTTGGCAGCCTTGAAAGCAAATGGTAGGCATCGTAGCATTGGCATAGCAAAAGAGCGAGCAAACTAGCATAGCAAAGATAGTAGTGATTTCGAGGGTATGATCATCTTGCCTGCAAAGTTGTCAGAGTTGACTGGATCCTCGAAAGAAAACTCAATGGGCTCCTTGTTAGCGAACTCATCTCCCGGCTCTACCCAAACAAGACAAACAAGCAAATGGAACACAATCAACCACGTGCAAGACTCAAACAATATGATGCGATGATGGTATGCTATGCGGGATGCGATGCGGGATGCATATGCAAGATGTGACAAGGAATACATGAACCTGGTCTCAACTTGGAAATCCAAGTGTGCCACTGGAAAGACGAGATTAAATCGCTTGAAAACGATATAAAGAACGCCGGAATCGGAGTTACGGTTTGGAAATGGCAAGCGATTCAAATATGACACCGGTCTGTGATTTACAGCAAGTAACCATCTAAATGCAAGGAGATGAACAAGCTACAGCACCCAAACATGACAACAAAATACATGTCAGGGATGAATACAAGATGCATAACAAAAGTCTAGCACTGAGCTACGGCCAATTCATCCACTAACAGGTTCAAACAAGCATGGCAAAAATGCATTTGACGAACAGATTTCAGACTTACTGAAATTAACACTTGTCTGGAATTTCAGATCAGATAGCACTCTTCGGAGCAACAAAACTACATGCTACAGGACCTGAACATGGCAAAGTAAAGCATGGAATGGAGCTACTCAAAGAGCTTAACAAAAGTCCCTTAGTGACCTTGAGCCAAAAGGGATCAGAAAATACAATTGCAAGGATGTGAACATAGCAAAAACATAATCAGTTTTCAGACTTAGTGAAAACTGCCACATGCTGAAACATAACTCAAGTAGGCATGTTTACGAGCTCGATGCACTCACTACGCTGCAAGTCATGAAAATATAAGCATACATCTATCAAGAACACACAAAATTCAAGCTAGACATGGCAAGAACAATAACATAGCATGCACGGATCAACTACAACATCATCGGCAAAATTGCAAACAAGTTGACAATCTGCCCAGATTCACAAAGTAGCAAAAGTAGAGGACGATTGACTCAAGCTAGGGTGCTCCATAATTGCAAACAAAGACATGTATGGATAGAGCACTACAATATTAACAAAACATCATTAGTGATTATCCTCAAAAGAGGCACGGATCACTAGGAAACAACATGACCATATGAGCATATGAGATAAACAGATCAAGGACTTAGTGGAAAAGCTAAGTCCCTGAAATCAGAATTACAAAGTGCACCACTTTGCAAGCTTGTGCTAGTCACCACACACATCAGAAAAATACATGGGTTGCACCTCTGGAAAGATGACAAAACCCTTAACAAAACATATGTAGAGCTCATGGGCATATCAGGCACACAATAATCATGGCAAAAATGACAAAAAGCTAAATGGAGTAGCAGATCTGACAATTATCTCAAGTAGCCCTCTTCTAACAGCATTTCGGGCATCAAGATGAACTCAAATGAAAATGATGCAATGGAATGAAATGATGTACTCTCTGAGATGAACATTTTGATATGCTATATGCATGAATCGGAGCTACGGATGCAAAGTTACGAGGCCATAAACAGGAGCACATGGATCTGAGAATTCGGGGACTTAGACGGATTTTAACCTCCGGATCTAGGATTTGACCCGGGCATGCAAAACGAGGTTCGTCGCCGGGGCTTCACCGGAGTTCGCTGGAGTTGGGTCGGAGAAGACGTGGAGGAGGCCGGCTGGGGCGAGGTCGTCGGCGGGGCGGCTTCCACGGCGCGGGGCGCCGGCAGCCGCGGGCGGCGCGGGCGGCGGGCGGCGAGCGGCGGTGCACGCGCCGGCGGGGAGGCGGCGGCGGTCTCCGACCGGGCGGGGTCGGGCGGCCGCGGGCGCGAGGAGGCGGGTGGCGGCGGCTCGGCGGCGGATGGGCCTCGGGGGCCCGATCTGGGCCTCCCGGGCCGGCGGCGGCGACGAAGTGGGGCGGCGGCGTGGACCAATGGCGCGATGCCACGTGGCGGCGACGGGGGCAGGCCGGACATGTCCGTCGGCGGGGCAAGTGTCCGGCGGCGCGCGATGAGGGTGGATCTAGGGTTTCGTCCGTGATTTCGAGTGGGGGTCTTTAAATAGAGGTAGAGGGAGCTAGGAGAGTCCAAATAAGGTGCGGTTTTCGGCCACGCAATCATGATCGAACGCTCTAGATGATGGAGCGGCTTTAGGTGGGTTTTGGGCCAAATTGGAGGGGTGTTGGGCTACAACACACATGAGGCCTTTTCGGTCCCTCGGTTAACCGTTGGAGTATCAAACGAAGTCGAAATGGTACGAAACTTGACAGGCGGTCTACCGGTAGTAAACCATGGCCGCTTGGCAAGTCTTGGTCCAATCAAGAAATGTTTAAACCCCACACACGAAAGAAAGCTAGAAATGACCACCGGAGGAGAACGAAGCGCCGGAATGCAAAACGGACAACGGGGAAAATGCTTGAATGCATGAAATGAACACGTATGCAAATGCAATGCACATGATGACATGGTATGAGATGCATGACAACAATAAAAAAACACGAGACAAAGACCCAAACCTGAGAAAATAAAATAACTTAACGCCGAAAATGGCAAGAGTTGGAGTACAATTTGGGAAAGTTACATCCGGGGTGTTACAACACTCCACCACTACGAAAGGATCTCGTCCCGAGATCTAGGACTGAAAGAACGCCGGGTACTCAGAACGGAGGTGATCCTCGCGTTCCCAGGTAGCTTCACGGTCGGAATGGTGTGACCACTTGACTTTGAGAAATTTGATTGACTTGTTGCGAGTCTTGCGTTCAGTCTCTTCAAGAATAGCAACTGGGTGCTCACGATAAGAGAGATCTTCTTGGAGCTCAATGTCCTCGAAGTTGACGGTGCGGTCAGGAATCTTGAAGCACTTTCGGAGCTGAGAGACATGGAACAGGTCATGAACATTTGCAAAGTTTGAAGGAAACTCGAGTTGATAGGCGAGGTCGCCTCTCTTGCTGACAATCTTGAAAGGTCCCACGTATCTGGGAGCAAGCTTCCCTTTGATACTGAAGCGACTTGTACCTTTCATAGGAGAGACACGGAGGTAAACATGATCTCCGATATCGAAAGCCAAATCATGGTGCTTACTATCATAGCAGCTCTTCTGGCAGGATTGGGCTGCTTTGAGGTTATCTCGAATGACTTTGCACATTTCCTCTGCCTCTGTGATTAAGTCATTACCCAAAAGCTGACGTTCACCGGTTTCAGACCAGTTGAGAGGGGTACGACACTTCCTGCCATACAGAATTTCAAATGGGGCCTTGCCCGAACTTGCTTGAAAACTGTTGTTGTAGGAGAATTCAGCATAAGGAATACAATCCTCCCACTTCATGCCGAAGGAGATCACACAAGCCCTGAGCATATCTTCAAGAATCTGGTTGACACGCTCGACTTGACCGCTAGTTTGAGGATGGAAAGCTGTGCTGAAGCGGATGTTGGTGCCCATGGCCTTCTGAAAAGAATCCCAAAACTTGGAGGTAAAGATGTTGCCACGGTCTGAAGAGATCACTTGAGGAATACCGTGCGGAGAGACAATACGAGAGGTATAGAGTTCTGCCAATTGAGCTGCAGTGATCGACTCTTTGATAGGCAGAAAGTGAGCCACTTTAGTGAGTTTGTCGATGACAACGAATATAGCATCATTGCCACGCTTGGACTTTGGAAACCCAGTCACGAAGTCCATTTCAATGTGGTCAAACTTCCATTCTGGAATGGCAAGAGGTTGGAGGAGACCAGCTGGCCTTTGGTGTTCTGCCTTCACTCTTCTGCAGACATCACATTCATTCACGAACTGGGCGATCTCGCGCTTCATTCGAGTCCACCAATAAGCCTGCTTGAGGTCCTGATACATCTTCGTGCTCCAGGGTGGATGGATAGGAGAGAATTGTGAGCCTCATTCATGATCACTTTACGAAGTTCACCTTTGGGTACAACAATACGATCCTCGAAGAAGAGAGTATCCCTGTCATCAAGGCGGTAGCACTTGTACTTGGGTTGACTCTTGGCAATCCCAATCTTCACCTTTTTCACCATAGCATCAAGAAGCTGGGCTTGGCGAATCTGGTCTTCCAAGGTAGGAGAGACTTGAAGGTTGGCGAGGAAACCTTGAGGAACAACTTGCAGATTAAGTTTGCGGAAAGCTTTACAAAGCTCGGGTTGATAGGGCTTGAGAATCAGACTGTTACAGTAAGCTTTCCTGCTCAATGCGTCAGCAATCACATTGGCCTTGCCTGGAGTATACTCAATACTCGGATTATACTCTTGAATCATTTTGACCCATCGAGTTTGCCCGAGGTTGAGATTAGGCTGAGTGAAGATGTACTTGAGACTCTTGTGATCAGTGAAAATGTCCACTTTTCTTCCCAATAGGAGATGTCTCCAAGTCAAAAGAGCATGCACAACTGCCGCCAACTCGAGATCATGAGTGGGGTAGTTCTTCTCATTGGGCTTCAACTGGCGAGAGGTATAAGTAACAACTTTCTTCTCTTGCATCAATACTGCGCCAAGACCTTGGAGAGAGGCATCACAAAAGACCTCGTACGGCTTGGATTCATCAGGCAGAGTCAGAACTGGAGCAGTGATTAATTTCTCTTTCAAAGTGTTGAAAGCAATGTCACACTCCGGAGACCAAACGTACTTTACGTGCTTCTGGAGAAGATTAGAGAGAGGCTTCGCGATCTTAGAAAAGTTTTCAACGAATCTTCGGCAATAGCTTGCGAGACCGAGGAAGCTACGGAGTTGCTTCACGTTCTGAGGAGGTTCCCAATTCACAATTGCAGACACCTTCTCAGGATTCACGACAATACCCTTGGCAGAGATGATATGACCAAGATAAAGAACCTCATCGAGCCAAAATTCACACTTGGAGAACTTGGCGTAGAACTGATGTTCCCTGAGCTTATCGAGTACCAAACGCAAGTGCTTGGCATGATCTTCCTTGTTCTTCGAGAAAACCAGAATGTCGTCGAGATAGACCTAAACGAAGTCATTGGTGTAGATGTTGAAGATGAAATTCATCATGCGAGAGAACGTCGTAGGAGCGTTGACGAGGCCAAAAGACATGACAGTGTATTCATATGAACCATAGCTTGTCCTGAAAGCCATCTTGGGAATATCTTGCTCACGGATTCGAATCTGATGATAACCCATACGGAGATCAAGCTTGGAGAATACTTGGGCACCTTTGAGTTGTTCAAAGAGCTCGTTGATGTTGGGAAGTGGGTATTTGTTCTTGATGGTCTTCTTGTTTAATGGACGATAATCAACACAAAGTCGGTCCGTTCCATCCTTCTTCTTCACAAAAAGAACACCACAATCCCACAGAGAAGAACTAGGCTGGATGAGACCCATTTTCTCTTGTATATCGAGTTGCTTCTTCAGCTCCTTCAACTCTTCAGGTCCGAGCTTGTAAGGACGCTTGCACACAGGTTCCGTGCCGGGCTCAAGATCAATAACGAATTCAACTGGCCGGTGCGGAGGCATTCCTGGAAGCTCTTCTAGAAAGACGTCTTGATATTCGCAAACGACTGGAATTTGCGAGATCGCATCCAGTTCACCCTTCTCATTGAGAGAAAATAGACGGATGATATTATCCCGAGCGGCAAAGACAATTACATCCTCAGACGAATGAGTCAATTGAATCTGCCTGGCAGCACAATCAACATGCGCCTTGTGCTTAGAAAGCCAATCCATTCTGAGAATAAGATCAATATCCGAGTCACCAAGAACCGTTGGGGAAGAAAGGAACTTGTAGTCTCCCAAAGTGATAGTAACATCTGGAGCAATGGAGTTAGCATGCATGCGCCTACCGGGAGATACAACTGCTAATGGACTAGGCAAAATTTGCAAAGCCAAACCATGCTTAGATGAAAACAGTCTCGAGATGAAACAATGCGATGCACCCGTGTCAAAAAGAACTTTTGCAGGAACATCGTTAACAGGAAGGTTACCCATGATGACATCTGATGAGTCCTCTGCCTGAGCTGCATTCATCAAGTTGACCTTGGCATGCTTGGGGTTATGCTTGACCACAGCTGTACTTGCCGATCTCATAGGAGGAGGAGGAGGAAGACGCCTCTGATTGAGACACTTGTTGGCATAGTGACCCTTCTGTTGGCACTTGTTGCGCGTGACCTCTGAAAGCAGACGGTGATACGGAGCACTCGATCTTGGAGCTTGAGACGAAGTCTTGTTCTGAAAGCCAGGGTTGGGTGGGTGGGAAGAACCACTGCCACCTTTGCTCTTCTGCTGATACGGCTGACGGAATGGAGGAGGAGGAAGCCAATACTTCTGCTGCTTGGCCACTTGAGTAGAGGAAGAAGGAGTAACATCTCTGACTCGCTTCTTGGAAGCATCACACCTCAACTGAGCAGCCTCTTGCTTCAATGCCATGTTGTAGAACTCATCGTATCTCAAGGGCTCAAAGAGGACAAGAGCTAGCTGAATTCCTTCTCTGAGGCCACCCCTGAACTGGTATATCATGCTCTTCTCACCAGGGATGTCCTGCTTGGCAAAGCGGGCGAGCTTCTGAAACAACTTGTTGTAGTCATAGACAGACAAAGAGCCTTGCTTCAGGTTGCGGAATTCCTCATGCTTGCTTTCAACCACGCTCTGGGGAATATGATGAGCTCGGAAATCTTGACGGAATTCATCCCAAGTGATAACACGTCCACCTCTGGAATCCTTGTACTGCTGGAACCATTCTGCAGCTTGATCTTTGAGTTGGAAGGAAGCGAACTTGACAAAGTCCTTAGGCCTGACGTTACTGCACTCGAAATGCTTGCACAGATCCACAAGCCAATCGTCAGCATCGGTTGCCTCAACACAATTGCTGAAAGTCTTTGGCCCGTTAGCAAGGGACTGGTTGAGTGTAGCAAAGTGATTCTGATTGTTGCCTTGGTTCCCTTGGTTGCGCTCTTGAAGAATTTGCATGATCAACTGTGTGTTTGCATTGGTTGCGGCCATCACAGCTTGCCATGCCTCCGGAGGAGGTGGAGGTGGTGGCGGATCAGGATTCGGAGTCGTGCGCGTTGGAGGAGCCATCCTGAAGAGGTTGACATCCATTAGCACATTGATAGACAAATATTGAAGCTGAATCCAATGGAATGAAAATTGCAACATCTAGTCTTCACATCCGAACAAAATGAGCGAATGCATTCCTCTTGAAATGGTCACATATCCATAAATTGAGAAGCCACTTAGAATTAAGGTAGAGAAATAAATCAACAAGGTACGGATCAAGAACGAATAATCGGTAAGAAATCCCAATCTCAAACCAATATCCGTGGAAGAAGAACTAGAGCTACGAGAATTCCCACCTATGAAACTCCCGAACCTCTCCGGTTATGCAATCAGGTGTTGGGGATACAGGGGAAGCATAATATCTCACCCAAACTAGCAAATCCTACATCCAGCTGTATCCATCCTTCAACACATATCCAAGAAACCTTCGGAAACCATCTACCTCAACCTTCGAAAAGCATCCGTTATACAAGTTATGGCGATACACCCGAACTCCCGCCCCAGTACTGGGTGGCGTCGAGGTTATCTCACCAACGAACTGCATAAAAGAGATTTTTGATGTCGACGTACTAAACTCGGGTATTCTAGAACTGCAACGATAAAATTATGACGACAACACCTCAGAGCTCAACTCCCCGGGACACTTCCACTAAACCCCTGACAGGAGGCACCAAGACAATGTTCTCATCATAAAACCATCGGAACAATTCCAAGATACCCGCGTGATCCTAATTTTTTTTTGTGAAATTTGAGAAGAGAAGAGTCAAAACTCTATGTCGGGATGCCTTACCAGAGCGATGAGGAGACTGGGAAGTAAAAAGAATTCCTAAACTCTCCGATATATAATTCCTAAAAGACTCAAAACATTTTTCTAGACACAACTCGGCCGCTAAAAACGATCAAGCAATGGGGCTCCTAAGGTCGGGGAAGGCTCTGATTACCAACTTATAACACCCTCGATGCGACTATATCTCCCACGTGTCGAGGCACGACTTAGAGGCATAATCGCATTGAAGGCATATGTCGCAAGTTAGACAATCTTCACAACATCCCATGTAATATAGATAATAAAAGGGGAGAAAACATAGTTGGCTTACACTTGCCACGTCAATCAAGTACATAAATAACATTACATCAACCAAACACTCATGGCCCGACTACGGCGCCAAAATAAAAGATAACCCAACAAGCGACACGGTCCCGATCACCCCCAACTGGTACCACTACTGATCAACAGGAAAGGAAACATAGTATCGTTGAGAGTCCTCGTCGAACTCCCACTTGAGCTCGAACGAGTCACCTGGAGCGGAATCATTGGGCCCTGCATCTGGTGTAATAGTAATCTGTGAGCCACAGGGACTCAGCAATCTCGCACCCTCGCGATCAAGAGTATTTAAGCTTATAGGTAAGGCAAGGTAAATATGTGGAGCTGCAGCAAGCGACTAGCAAATATGGTGGCTATCCAGTTCACAAAGGAGAGCGAGAAGAGGAGGCAAAGCGCGAGCGAGAAACTAGAGAGCAACCTGCGCAAACATTACTCCAACACCGTGTCCACTTCCCGGACTCTGCCGAGAAGAGGCCATCACGGTAACACACTTAGTTGATTCATTTTAATTAAGTTAAGGTTCAAGTTATCTACAACCGGACATTAAAAATTCCCATCTTCCCATAACCGCGGGCACGGCTTTCGAAAGTTCAAATCCCTGCAGGGGAGTCCCAACTTAGCCCATGATAAGCTCTCACGGTCAACGAAGGAATAGACCTCCTCCCAAGACGTTCCGATCAGACTCGGTATCTCGGTTACTCAAGACACTTCGACAGGTTAAAACAAGACCAGCAACACTGCCCGAATGTGCCGACAAATCCCGATAGGAGCTGCACATATCTCTTTCTTAGGGCACACTCAGATTGTCTTAGGTACGGGTAGGCCAGCCCAGAGTTGCCCCTGGTGGCCACCGGCAGCTGACAGGTGGACCAACACTCAGGGGAGCACTGGCCCGGGGGGGTTAATATAAGATGACCCTCGGGCTCCGGAAACCCAAGGGAAAAAAAGGCTAGGTGGCAAATGGTAAAACCAAGGTTGGGCATTGCTGGAAAAGCTTTAATCAAGGCGAACTATCAAGGGGTTCCCATTATAACCCAACCGCGCAAGGAACGCAAAATCCGGGAACATAACACCGATATGACAGAAACTAGGGCGGCAAGAGTGGAACAAAACACTAGGCGAGAGGCCGAGCCTTCCACCCTTTACCAAGTATATAGATGCATTAAGATAACAAGATAATATAATGATGTCCCAACAAGTAAATAAATGTTCCAACAAGGAACGGCCTCCAATCTTCACCTGCAACTAGCAACGCTATAAGAGGGGCTGAGCAAAGCGGTAACATAGCCAATCAACGGTTTGCTAGGACATGGTGGGTTAGAGGTTTGACATGGCAATTTGGGAGGCTTGAAAGCAAATGGTAGGCATCGTAGCATTGGCATAGCAAAAGAGCGAGCAAACTAGCATAGCAAAGATAGTAGTGATTTCGAGGGTATGATCATCTTGCCTGCAAAGTTGTCAGAGTTGACTAGATCCTCGAAAGCAAACTCAACGGGCTCCTCGTTAGCGAACTCATCTCCCGGCTCTACCCAAACAAGACAAACAAGCAAACGGAACACAATCAACCATGTGCAAGACTCAAACAATATGATGCGATGATGGTATGCTAGGCGGGATGCGATGCGGGATGCATATGCAAGATGTGACAAGGGATGCATGAACATGGCCTCAACTTGGAAACCAAGTGTGCCACTAGAAAGATGAGATGAAATCGCTTGAAAACGATATAAAGAACGCCGGAATCAGAGTTACGGTTTGGAAATGGCAAGCGATTCAAATATGACACCGGTCTGCGATTTACAGCAAGTAACCATCTAAATGCAAGGAGATGAACAAGCTACAGCACCCAAACATGACAACAAAATACATGGCAGGGATGCATACAAGATGCTTAACAAAAGTCTAGCACTGAGCTACGGCCAATTCATCCATTAACAGGTTCAAACAAGCATGGAAAAAATGCATTTGACGAACAGATTTCAGACTTAGTGAAATTAACACTTGTCTGGAATTTCAGATCAGATAGCACTCTTCGGAGCAACAAAACTACATGCTACAGGACCTGAATATGGCAAAGTAAACCATGGAATGGAGCTATTCAAAGAGCTTAACAAAAGTCCCTAAGTGACCTTGAGCCAAAAGGGATCAGAAAATACAATTGCAAGCATGTGAACATAGCAAAAACATAATCAGTTTTCAGACAGTGAAAACTGGCACATGCTGAAATATAACTCAAGTAGGCATGTTTACGAGCTCGATGCACTCACTACGCTGCAAGTCATGAAAATATAAGCATACATCTATCAAGAACACACAAAATGCAAGCTAGACATGGCAAGAGCAATAACATAGCATGCACGGATCAACTACAACATCATCGGCAAAATTGTAAACAAGTTGACAATCTGCCCAGATTCACAAAGTAGCAAAAGTAGAGGACGATTGACTCAAGCTAGGGTGCTCCATAATTGCAAGCAAAGACATGGATGGATAGAGCACTACAAGATTAACAAAACATCCTTACTGATCATCCTCAAAAGAGGCACGGATCACTAGGAAACAACATGAACATATGAGCATATGAGATAAACAGATCAAGGACTTAGTGGAAATGCTAAGTCCCTGAAATCAGAATTACAAAGTGCACCACTTTGCAAGCTTGTGCTAGTCACCACACACATCACAAAAATACATGGGTTACACCTCTGGAAAGATGACAAAACCCTTAACAAAACATATGTAGAGCTCATGGGCATATCAGGCACACAATAATCATGGCAAAAATGACAAAAGGCTAAATGGAGTAGCAGATCTGACAATTATCTCAAGTAGCCCTCTTCTAACAGCATTTCGGGCATCAAGATGAACTCAAATGAAAATGATGCAATGGAATGAAATGATGTACTCTCTGAGATGAACATTTTGATATGCTATATGCATGAATCGGAGCTACTGATGCAAAGTTACGAGGCCATAAACAGGAGCACATGGATCTGAGAATTCGGGGACTTGGACGAATTTTAACCTCCGGATCTAGGGTTTGACCCGGGCACGCAAAACGAGGTTCGTCGTCGGGGCTTCACCGGAGTTCGCCGGAGTTGGAGTCGGAGAAGACGTGGAGGAGGCCGGCCGAGGCGAGGTCATCGGCGGGGCGGCTTCCACGGCGCGGGGCACCGGCAGCCGCGGGCGGCGGGCGGCGAGCGGCGGTGCGCGCGCCGGCGGGGAGGCGGCGGCGAGCTCCGGCCGGGCGGGGTCGGGCGGCCGCGGGCGCGAGGAGGCGGGTGGCGGCGGCTCGGCGGCGGATGGGCCTCGGGGGCCCAATCTGGGCCTCCCGGGCCGGCGGCGGCGACGAAGTGGGGCGGCGGCATTGACCAATGGCGCGACGCCACGTGGCGGCGGCGGGGGCAGGCCGGACGTGTCCGTCGGCGGGGCAAGTGTCCGGCGGCGCATGATGAGGGTGGATCTAGGGTTTCGTCCATGATTTCAAGTGGGGGTCTTTAAATAGAGGTAGAGGGAGCTAGGAGAGTCCAAATGAGGTGCGGTTTTCGGCCACGCGATCGTGACCGAACACTCTAGATGATGGAGCAGGTTTAGGTGGGTTTTGGGCCAAATTGGAGGGGTGTTGGGCTACAACACACATGAGGCATTTTTGGTCCCTCGGTTAACCGTTGGAGTATCAAACGAAGTCCAAATGGTACGAAACTTGACAGGCGGTCTACCGGTAGTAAACCAAGGCCTCTTGGCAAGTCTCGGTCCAATCCAGAAATGTTTAAAGCCCACACATGAAAGAAAGCTAGAAATGACCACCGGAGGAGAATGAAACACCGGAATGCAAAACCGACAACGGGGAAAATGCTCGAATGCATGAGATGAAAACGTATGCAAATGCAATGCACAATGACATGGTATGAGATGCATGACAACGATAAAAAAAACACGAGACAAAGACCCGAACCCGAGAAAATAAAATAACTTAACGCCAGAAACGGCAAGAGTTGGAGTACAATTTGGGAAAGTTACATCCGGGGTGTTACAGGCAGGCAGCTAGAGGAGGGAGAGATGCCCTTCCTCAGCCCTGGCGCACTTGGTTGCCAAGTTGAACAACTCCAAGGAAGTGCACAGGTCTTCATGCATCGCCAGCTCCTCCTTCATCTTGACATCGCGCACGCCGTCGGAGAAGGCTGAGATGATGGCCTCCTCGGTCACCTTGGGAATCTTGAGGCATGCGTTGTTGAAGCGCTGGATGTACTTCTGCAGGGTCTCTCTAGGTTGTTGCTTGATGCGGCGCATGTCGCTCACGGCGGGTGGCCGGTCGCGAGTACCTTGGAAGTTGGCGATGAAGCGGGTGCGCATCTCGTCCCAAGAGGAGATCGTGCCTGGCGCCAGGTTCAGGAGCCAGGTGCGGGCCCTGTCCTTGAGCGCCATGGGAAACTAGTTCGCCATGACCTTCTCGTCTCCATTGGCAGTTCCGATGCCCAGCTCATAGAGCTGGTGGAATTCCGCAGGGACGGCCGTGCCGTCGTAACGAGGAGGCAGGTCTGGCTTGAACTTGCAGGGCCACGCGACGCTGCGTAGCTCGATGGTAAAGGCACGGTAGCCTGCTGTGGCCACGGGAGGCCTTGGGTGACGGAGAGCTTGGTCTTGCATGTCCCCACACGCTGCAGCTGGGAGCAGCGCGGGGTCTTGACGTGTGGGAGTAGGAGCATGGTCGCGACGTGCTGGAGCAGGGAGCGCCCGGGCAGCTTCTCGCGGGCGAGGGACTTCTTGGAAGCTCTGCTCTTGCCGTGCTGGCACCTGACGGAGCGGGTTCCGCCCAGGGGCCACGCGCCTTGGAGCCATGGAGCCTTCTTGAGGAGGAGGCGGCTGGGGCGCCCCCGGAGCTTCGTCGCCCGCGCGGGGTGGGGTGCGGTGCAGCGGAATGGACAGCGCAGGAGAGCCCCCTGTGGCGCCGACGAGCTCGGCAACGCGGTCGAGCCATTCTTCGTAGACGTCGTCGACGGGACGGTAGCGCAGGAGCTCGTTTGCCGCGATGAGCGCAGGTCGAGCCTCCATGGGTGCGCGGAGCGCGCGGGACGAAGAACCAGCTGGGGTGAGCGAGGGAGTAGCGGTGCGGCCGTCTTGCCACACGGACGGATGCTGAGACGACGCTTGCTGCTCGTCCACCGCCGGGCCGGTGGCGGCGTTGATGGTAGGTGACGGGAAACGGCAAGGACGCCCGCCGACAGGAGCCGTCTGGGCGACGCGGGAAGCGAGAGCGGCCCGGCACTCGGCGCGGGCCCGACAAGCGTCAGACATGGACGTGATGGTCGGAGGAGAACGGGGTGGTGGAAGACGAATTCCGGCGCACCCCTACCTGGCGCGCCAAATGTCGGATTTTGGGTTCCGACAGACCCTTGAGGTTCGAACACTGGGGTGCGCGCGGAGATTTCGCCTTCTACCCGCCTGCGCCCCACCGCCGCGCTAAGATCTATGCTATGGAAAGAACATCACAAGAGACACGGTGTTTATACTGGTTCGGGCCACCGTTGTGGTGTAATACCCTACTCTAGTGTGTGGTGTGGTGGATTGCCTCTTGGGCTGATGATGATGAGCAATACAAGGAAGAACAGCCTCGCGAGGGTCTGTTCTTGGCTGGGGCGATGAACTGCTGGGAGGAGTTCAATCACCCTTCTCTCTCTCTCTTCTCGATTCTCTCTCCGATTTTGATCCGATCTTGTTTCTAGGTTGGCCGATTCTAGATCCTCCCTTCTTGATCGCGACCCGATCCTAGCTTGTTTCTGGGTTGGCCGATTCTCGATCCCCTCTACCCTGGGTGTGGCTAGTCCTATTTATAGGCAAAGGCCTTGGGCGTCTTCCCAAATATTGAGCGGGAAGGGCGCCAACAATTGGCCATTTTGAAGGGGAACATCTGGTACACTTATCCTGACTAAAGTTGGTCCTCGCCTGCCAAAGGATCTGGTGGTGACGCTGGCTTGGGCTCCACAATGACTTCCTCCCTGCCGTTGGACTAGTCTTGGTCTCGTTGCACCAAAACGGGTGCCTTTGCTTGATGATCTCGCCTGCGCTTGCTCCCTTTGCACCAGAGAGGAAAGGAGGACACTGGGCTAGCTGGCGCCCGCCTGGCACCCTTGGTCATCATGGCTTGCGTCACGGGCACCTCGTGAGGTACCCCGCCTTGATCTCTCCACCTCCTCGCGAGCCAGCCTGATGAGGCCGTGCCTGAGGAAGCTCCGTGTCGTCCGCCCCGTGAGGCTTGGCCCCTCGCGAGGGTCTTGGGTCTGCGTTGATGAAGATGGGCCGCGCTGGGCCCCCTTTTGAGCCACGCCGCAGACCGCAGGCAGGCAAGTCTGGGGACCCCCATTCCCAGAACGCCGATAGGCCCTACGGGCACCTTCAATGCAGACGGAGCGCTTGATGACTTCGAGCCTCGGACAGGCCCCCACCAGCCGCCGCACCAGCCCGAAATATCTCCCAGGCAGAGCCTCTCCGGGCCACAGCCGAACTATGAGTCCCTTCATGGCCTGTTCGGCCGCCTTGTGGAGCTCAACCAGTTGCTTCAGCTGGTCGCTCAGGGGCACGAGGTGTCCGGCCTCAGCATACTGGGACCAGAACACCTTCTCTGTTGAGTTGCCCTCCTCGGCTCGATAGAATGCGGCGGCATCGGACATGCTACGGGGAAGATCTACGAATGCCCCTGGAGAGCTCCGGATTCGGGTAAGTAACAAGTAACTCATGTTTACGTGTTTGCTTTGCATAAAGAATGCCTTACCCGCCGCTATCTTTTTCACTGCATCCAACTCCTGGAGGGCCTTCTGGGATTCGGCCTTGGCAGACTTGGCGTTTTTAATAGCCGCCGCGAGCTCGGACACTCGCGTCTTTGAGTCAAGCTCCAAACTCTCATGTTTTTTCACAAGATCCTGGAGCTCTTGTTGCACCTTGCCAATCTGGGCCTCATACTTCTCCTGCTCGGTGCGCTCCGTGGCCGCCCTATTCTCGGCCTCGAGCAGCGCTTGCTTAAGGGTCGCCACCTCAGCCGTGGCCCCTACAATAGCCACGATAATCCTGTCATTTTTTGCAATTGCACTTTTTTATATATATTTAAACAAGGAATTTCTTACCTTCATTGTCCTCGAGCTGCTTCTTGGCACGCCCGAGCTCTTGCTCGGACTGCTCGAGGTTCTGCTTTAGCATGTCCACTTCCGCAGTCAGTGCGGTGGACGCCAGTAGAGAAGCCTGCATACGCATATTGACTCCTTTTTGTTAGACTCCTGCGAATTTTACTTGATCCTCTATTCGGCTTTTCTTCTCGAACGCCAAACAAAGCATCAGGGGCTACTGTCTATACGGTAATATTATTTACACATTCTTTACGTACCTCAAAGCCTGTTAAAAGGCTAGTACAAGCTTCAGTCAGTCCGCTCTTGGCGGACTGAACCTTCTGGACCACCACACTCAAAATGGTGCGGTGCTCCTCGTCGATGGAGGCTCCTTTGAGCACCTCCAACAGATTGTCCGGCGCCTCCAGTTGGACGGGGGTCACCGGCACGGTGGGCTTGCTCCTCTTGGAAGGAGGTCGCCTGTCGGACTCTGGAACCTTTGAAGGTTCCGGAGCGGTGTCCAGCCTAGAGCCGGACTTGGAGCCCGGGGGGGTTTTATCCCCTTTACTCCTGGAGTCCGGGAGGTCGCCTTGCGGCGCCTCCAGGACCACCTCCTCTTGGTTGGGAACCTGTTGGGACAACACTTCGGCGTCGTCCGTAGGGCGGGGGGAGGTAGCCGCCGGAAGCGAGTTCACATCCGACAAGTCCAGTGAACCGCTCGACGACATGTCGAGCCGGTCTTTGGGTGGGCTGCATAATCATATTCGACATAAGGGAAGCTGTGCAATAAAGGAATACTATGAATTACTCTGGTATCCGGATACTTACGATTTCGCCAGGGGCTTGGCCCTGAGCGGCCACTCCTCTCCGCCGTCGTCGGCGTCGGTGGAGTAGTCCGGGGGAAGGGTTCTCCCCTTCTTGGACCCTTCGGCCTTCCTTTTCTTCTCTCCTCCCACTGGGGGGGAGAGGTCTCTTCTTCCTCCTCCTCGTCTTCACGGAAGGAATGCGCCTTGGAGTCGTCGAATGATGAACCCGACACCTCCTGGCGGCGGGCACTCTTTCGAGTCCCCGTGGCCTTCTTCGTGGCCTTCTTCTCCGGCACTACATGGGGCGCCAGAACCAGCAGCTTCGCCAAGCGGGCATTGGCTGGGTCTTCGGGCAAAGGAGCCGGACAGTCGATCTGTCCGGACTTCGCCTGCCAAACCTGTCAAAGGTAAGGGAGCTTAGATCCCGCATAGAGTTAAACTATGAAAAACTAATACCCTGTAAAAGGTACAAACAACTTACCGCGCTAGCGTGACGCTGCGTGCTGAATCCGCGATCCTCGGTAGCGGATGCGGGAGCCTCTGCGCCCTTGAAAAGAACCTTCCAGGCATCTTCGTACATCGTGTCGAAGAGCCTGCTCATAGTTCGGTGTTGCGCCAGGTTGAACTCCCATAGATTGAAGGCCCGTTGTTGACACGGGAGGATTCGGTGGATGAGCATAACTTGGACTACGTTGACAAGCTTGAGCTGCTTGTCCACCAGGGTTTGGATGCATGTTTGCAGTCCAGTCACCTCTCCTTTGCTGCCCCACGACAGGCCCCTTTCCAGGACGTGAGCCACGTTGGGGGTCCGGACCAGAACTCGGGGGCTGCGACCCACTCAGGGTCGTGCGGCTCGGTGATGTAAAACCACCCTGATTTCCACCCCTTCAGGGTCTCCACATAGGATCCCTCGAGCCATAAGACGTTGGGCATCTTGCCCACCATGGCGCCTCCGCACTCTGCCTGGTTGCCGCGCACCACCTTCGGCTTGACGTTGAAAGTCTTGAGCCATAGGCCGAAATGGGGGCGGATGCAGAGGAAAGCCTCGCACACGACGATAAACGCCGAGATGTTGAGGATGAAGTTCGGGGCCAGATCATGGAAATCCAGGCCATAGTAGAACATGAGTCCCGGACGAATAGGTGGATAGGAAAGCCCAATCCGCGGAGGAAGTGGGGAAGGAATACTACCCTCTCATGGGGCCTTGGGGTGGGGAGGAGCTGCCCCTCTTCGGGAAGCCGGTGCGCAATGTCGTTAGACAAGTATTCGGCCATCCTCAGTTTTTTGATGTGTCCCTCCGTGACGGAGGAGACCATCCACTTGCCTCCCGCTCCGGACATGTCTGGAGAAGGTTGAGGTGGGGAGTGCGGACTTGGGCGCTGGAGCTCGAGTGCGCGAAAATGGATAGGCAAATGAAGAAGAAGGCATAGGTAAAAAGGTGGATCCTTATCCCATTATATGGGTGGACGCAACTACGTGTCCCCACCGGCCTGGGAAAACTCGCTTATCTCCAAGCGCCGTAATCAATGGCGCGATTGGGTTACCCATGCCCGTATTAATGAGAATCCCGGAATAAGGGGACACGATCTCTGCTTTAACAAGACGTGCCAAGGAAACCGCCTCGCATGACGCGCTGAGGTGGGATAATAAAACGATTCGGATAAAGGCTTGGCCATGGTGTGTCACACTACGGAATACGTCAGCAGATTAGATTTGTGTAAATATTATTCTCTCTATGGAAATATGTGGAAACTTATTTTGCAGAGCCAGACACTATCTTTGTGTTCAAAATCTTCTATGAAGTACTTGGAGGAGGAACCCGCCTTGCAATGCCGAAGACAATCTGCGCCGGACTCGTCGTCATTGAAGCCTGGTTCAGGGGCTACTGAGGGAGTCCTGGATTAAGGGGTGCCGGATGGCCGGACTATACCTTCAGTCGGACTCCTGGACTATGAAGATACAAGCTTGAAGACTTCGTCCCATGTCCGGAAGGGACTTTCCTTGTCATGGAAGGCAAGCTTGGCGATACGGATATGTAGATCTCCTACCATTGTAACCGTCTTTGTGTAACCCTAACCCTCTCCGGTGTCTATATAAACCGGAGGGTTTTAGTCCGTAGGACAACATACAGAACAACAATCATACTATAGGCTAGCTTCTAGGGTTTAGCCTCTCTGATCTCGTGGTAGATCTACTCTTGTTCTACCCATATCATCAATATTAATCAAGCAGGACGTAGGGTTTTACCTCCATCGAGAGGGCCCGAACCTGGGTAAAACTTCGTGTCCCTTGCCTCCTGTTACCATCCGGCCTAGACGCACAGTTCGGGACCCCCTACCCAAGATCCGCCGGTTTTGACACTGACACCCATTCTTGAAACGGGGATCCATTCCCATACTCGTGGCCTTAACATACGGATGGCTCTGTCTCTCAGCCGAGATCTCTGGCTTGGTCCACTTGACAAGAGGCATATTTCGGAGGTCACGCCTGCCCGGAATGGCTTGCTCCGGACTAGACTCCTCTTCCTCTTCTTCATCTTCCTCACCACGATCATCTTCTTCTTCTATCTCATCATCTTGTGAGTCATACTCTTCCTCAGAATCATCGGAAGCCTCAACAATGGGCCGCTTTGAGGCTGCACGGCGAGCACGGCCCTGACCTGACCCAGACCCCTGACCCATGCCTTCAGACGGCTGACGACGAGCAATGGTGAAGTCCTTTGATCCTCCTTTTGCACGCTTGCGACGAAGCTCAGACCTCTTGTCAGCGGAGCTGAAACACACGCAAACACCCAACAACAGAAAGCACGAGACACAAATGAGTACAAGTGCAAGATGAATGGCAAGGAGATAGACAAAAATCTAGGCAAAAGTTCCTGGATAGCCCGTGTGCATGGGGGTTTAGACCCCATGGGCACGGGGGCCTGTGCGCATGGTACAGGACCGTGGGCATGGGGCCCCGTGCACACAGGGGTCAAACACCTCGTGGACACGGGGGTCTCCCAGCGACAGCCACTACCAGAATGAACTCCGGGAGTGGGTGTAGTAGAGGGACCAGCGGATCTAAGCACTAGACTTATATACAAGCTAGTTGAGGCCAAACGAATCTAGGGAGCAAAGAAACCCTAAAGCTAGAACAAAAGAAAGGAACTCAAGGAGATAGATCAAGGGGACAAGACGAACCGGAGGAGGACCCCATCTGGATGCAGATCCACGGAGGAGGAACCCCGGTGAAGCCTGGAGGAGCTCCGATGAGTGGAGGCGACGGCGGCGGCGCTGGAGGCTTCCTGGGGAGTGGAGGGGGCGAATGGGTGGAAATGAACCCGACCCCCCCCCACGCCCCACCTCTTCAGGACCAGAAACCGCAGACCCCGTGCGCACGGGCTAAGGATCCCCGTGCGCACGGGGGTCCCGTGCACACGGTACAGAGCCCATGCGCATGGGGGCCCCGTGTGCATGGTGCAGGCCCGTGCGCACGAGGTATTCAGGAACTTTGACATGAGTGGATTTTTAAATACAGGGCTGAGTGTATACTCTTACCCCTACTTCACAAAGCACTCGGTCTACATTTCTGAATACGCCACGAGGAAAGTCCTATCACTATGGAAAGGGTATATGTGGAGCACTTGTACCAAAAGAGAAGCGAGGAGAACCAACCAAAAAAGAAAAGAAACAACACACCACACAAACGAAACAAACACGGACACAACCCTCAAGCGAGGGCGGTGGCCGAGGCCACCATGTTTGAGTTTAGTTGGTATGGCACCGCGAAGATATGAACCTTGGGCCCAAGACCAATACTCATCTTTGAAGCACAAGTATCACCTAAAGTGGCTTATGTGAAAGATTGTGTTTGTTTTATGCACTTCTAGGATAAGATAGCTCATGAGTTGAGCTAGCTCCCCCTAGACATGTGCCTACATCTAAGCAAGATAGTACATGAGTATGTGTGTGTGAGCAAGAGTTTCATCCGAAGTTACTAATATCCACGATATTTAGCTCATGCCTTAACTCGCGGAATCTTGCTTCGTCAGGGGGCTTGGTGAAGATGTCTGCTAGTTGATTCTCGGTGTTGACATGGAGTAACTCAATGTTTCCCTTGGCCACATGATCTCTAATGAAATGATGACGAATCTCAATATGCTTGGTCTTGCTATGTTGAACCGGATTCTCGGTGATCTTGATGGCACTTTCATTGTCACACCAAAGAGGCACTTTGTCACATTTGACACCGTAATCCATCAAAGTTTGCCTCATCCATAATAATAGGGCACAACAACTTCCGGCAGCAATATACTCGGCTTCGGCTGTGGAGAGAGATATACAATTTTGCTTCTTTGAAGACTAACTTACCAACGATCTCCCTAGGAATTGACATGAGCCGGATGTGGACTTGCGATCAACCTTGTCTCCGGCCCAATCTGAATCCGAGTAACCCATTAACTCAAATTATGATCCCTAGGGATACCAAAGGCCCAAGTTTGGGGTATGAACCAAATATCGAAGGATCCTTTTCACTGCCGAATAGTGGCTCTCCTTAGGAGCGGATTGAAATCTTGCACACATACACACACTCAACATAATAACTGGCCTAGATGCACAAAGGTAAAGCAAGGAACCGATCATAGAGCGATATACCTTTTGATCCACTTCTTTATCATTTGGATCAAGATGAAGTTGACCATTTGTGGCCATGGGTGTCTTCATTGGCTTGACATCTTGCATTTTGAATCTCTTGAGCATGTCTTGGATATAACGAGATTGATTGATGAAGGTTCCGCCTCTCAATTGCTTCACTTGAAAACCGAGAAAGAACTTCAACTCTCCCATCATGCTCATCGTAAATTCCTTAGTCATAAGATTCTCAAACTCAACGTTAATAGCATGGTTAGTTGACCCAAAGATAATATCATCAACGTATATTTGGCAGACAAACAACTCTCCTTTTACCCTCTTTGTAAAGAGAGTGGAATCTATTACCCCAATCTGGAGCCCCTTCTCGCTTAGGAACGTCGTAAGGTGATCATACCAAGCACAAGGTGCTTGTTCGAGTCCATAGAGTGCCTTATGGAGTTCATAAATGTGAGAGGGATGATCGGGGTCTTCAAAACCGGGAGGTTGCTTGACATACACCAACTCCTTAAGAGGACCATTAAGAAATGGCTCTTAACATCCATTTGATATAATTTGAAATCATGATGAGAGGCATAAGAAAGCAAGATGCGAATGGATTCGAGACGGGCAACGGGGGCAAAAGTTTCACCAAAGTCCAAACCTTCAACTTGGGTCAAACCTTGTGCCACTAACCTTGCCTTGTTCCTTATTACTTGTCCATATTCATCTTGTTTGTTCTTGAAAATCCACTTTGTTCCAATGACATTATGAAATTACTTGGGTCTTTCTACAAGGGTCCACACTTTGTTGCGTGTGAAGTTGTTGAGTTCTTCATGCATGGCATCTATCCAATCTGGATCGTCAAGTGCATCTTCCACCTTAAGGGGTTCAACACAAGAGACAAACGAGTGATGTTCACAAAAGTTTGCCAAATGTCTATGAGTAGTTACCCCCTTTTTGATGCTTCCGTAGATGTTCTCGGTGAGGTGTTGAAGATGTTTCAGCTTGGCGGACACTTTTTTCTCTTTGCGGTCAAGCTCTTCTTCACTTGGTTTTGGACTTGATGAAGAAGCTTGCCCTTGAGATTGCTTTAGCCTTGGAGACACTCTTTTCTTTGCAACCACAGGTTCTTGCTCAATAGGAAGTGATGACGATGAAGACACTTGTGGTTGGGGTTGATCTTGATCTTAATCAGTACTTTGAGCTTGATCTTGAGCCTCAACGATTGGTTCTTCATTATTTGGAAGAGTTTGCTCTTGATCTTGCTCAGGAATATGAGGGTCTTGATCTTGTTCTTGGATAGGTTCATTATTTCCCGAAGCATCTTGTACAAGTGGTGTCGGTGATGACTTCCCTTGTAGAAAATCCTCAAGAGGGGCTCTTACTCCTTCTTCTTCTACTTGGACATGGGGTGTTTCTTGTGGAAGAATGTGGCCTATCCCCATTGTCCTTATAGCTTGTGAAGGAGCCTCATCACCTACAATACTAGGAACAATTTGCTCCATACGGGAGCCATTATCTTCATCAAACTCCACATTTACCGTTTCCTCAATGCATCCGGTGGATTTATTGAGATCTTGGTAAGCATGAGAGTTTGATGCATATCCAACAAATATGCCCTCATAAGTTCTAGACTCAAATTTAGCTAACCGGTATTTTTTGTTTAAAATGAAACACTTACAACCGAATACCCGGAAGTATTTGACGTTGGGCTTTCTCCCGATTAGGAGCTTATAAGGGGTCTTGTTCTTGAGCTTGCGAAGATAAAGCCGGTTTGAAGCATGGCACGCGGTGTTGATGGCTTCTGCCCAAAGCTTGTATGGTGATTTGTACTCATCAAGCATGGTCCTAGCCATCTCAATAAGAGTCTGTTTCTTCCTCTCCGCAACACCATTTTGTTGGGGAGTATATGGTGCGGCATATTGGTGCTTTATCCCCTCTTCACTCAAGAATTCATCCATTGTATAGTTTTTGAACTCGGTGCCATTGTCACTTTGGATTGCCTTGATCTCACAGTTATGTTGACGTTGAGCTTCTTTGGCAAAGTTGATGAAGGTTTCTTGAGTTTCATCTTTAGTCTTGAGAAAGAACACCCAAGTATATCTTGTGAAGTCATCAACAATGACAAGGTAATATCTCCTTCCTCCCAAACTATCATATGTTGGAGGCCCAAATAGATCCAAATGGATGAGCTCGAGGGGCCTCAAGGTGGTGATGATAGTCTTTACTTTATGAGCTTTTGATGAAGCTTCCCGGCAATGCAAGCACTACAAGGACGATCTTTGGCAAAAGACACATTGGTTAGTCCAAGAATGTGCTCCCCCTTTAAGAGAGCTTGTAAATTTCTCATGCCCACGTGGGCTAGCCTACGGTGCCATAGCCACCCCACATCGGCCTTGGCCATTAGGCATGTTGCAAGATGAGTTTTCTCTTTCGAGAAATCAACCACGTAAAGGTTTTCTTCAACATGCCCAACGAAGACCACTTTGAGATTGCTTCTCTTAAAGACGGTCACATGGAATTCACCAAAATGTGAATCATAACCGGCACGAGCCAATTGAATAGTAGAAAGTAAGTTGTAGTGAAGGGATTGGACAAGCATGACATTTGAAAGAGATGAATCATTAGATATTACCACCTTGCCCAAACCCAATACCTTGCCCTTGATATTGTCACTGAAGGAGATGTTCGAAGAGGCCTTGAGTGAATCAACGAACTCCACAAGCATCTCCCTTTCTCCGGTCATATGATTGGTGCATCCACTGTCGATCACCCATTGAGTTCCACCGGAGACATAGTCCTACAATAATCAAGCTTTGGTTATAGGTACCCATTTTGCAATGGGTCCTGGTGAGTTAGCAACGAGGGTCTTGGGAACCCAAATAGTCCAAGCATAATCATCATAGTTAGTTCCAACAAATTTTGCAAAGGTATAGCCATCATCTCCTCTCATGAGAACATATGATGGATTGTTCTTGCCGGCAAAATTCTTGGGAATGGCCTTGTCCCTGATGACCTTTCCATTCCCAACACCCTTCATTTCCTTCTCCTTCTCCTTGTGCCCTTCTTGCACAAACACTACCTTTTGGGGAGAGTAAGGAGTCGGACCGATCTTCTTGTTGTTCTTCTTCTTCTTTTTCTTACCACTCTTAGATGCGGGATTAAACCCAACTCCCTCCTTGGCAACACACTCCTTTTGGTTGCTCAAGAGATCGTTTAGGTTTTTCTCCCCTTGGATGCATGATACAAGCCCTTTCTCAATTTGAGATTTCAACTTCTTATTTTCCTCTTGGAGGTGCAATCATGAGCAAAGTTAGTCGTACAAGCATCATCATTTAAATCTATATGAGGTACGGAAGTGAGAGCCTTAATGGTTGTAGCTTTTAGTTGAGCATAAGACTCGGTGAGGGCAATGAGGTCACCTTTGACAACCTTGGAACTAATCACGAGGAAGTCATGCTCCTTAACAAGTCTTGTATGGTCAACTAGAAGCTTTTCAACTCTAATGTTAAGAGCATCTTTATTCTCAAGAGCAAGTTGCAAAGCATCATTGGTTTTAACAAAGTCAATTTGATGAGCAGATAAGGCTTCCTCAAGTGATGCTCTCATGACACTCTCTTCATTAAGTCCGTGCTCGAGGAGATCAACTCTCTTTTTTTCCTCTATAAGGAGGTTCTCAACGTTCTGAATAAAGCCATCGCGTTCGGCAAGTGACTTAAGGAGATCACTAAAACGAGCACGAGCTTCACCATGAAGAGTTTTCATGAAAGCCATTAAGGATTCCTCATCATTATCCACACCCTCCTCACACTCATCCTCCACTATCTCACATGAGACATTGGGAGTGTAGGTGTCGGGTTTCTTGGTTTGGACTTTGTTTTTACCTCTTTGGCCATGAGGCACCGATGAGTGAATGGCTTGTCCTCGTTTGGAGAGTTGAAGAGGCCAGTGGTGGAGGAGGAGGTAGTGGCATGCATGGCAAAGGTGGTCGTGCCCACTTGATCATCATCACCATCATCTTCATCTCCAGACATGTATTTTCATGAACAAGAGCCTTGTCATCCTTCCTCTTTGCAAACTTGGTGAACTTCTTCTTCTTAAGCACAAGCTTCTCGGACTTGTCTTCACGTCTCTCATATGGACAATCATGAACAAAGTGTCTTGGGCTATCACAATTGTAGCATTTCCTTCGTCCAAACGATCTTCCTTGAAGATTTCTTCCTTTGTTTGCCATGGTCCCGGAGTACTTCTTGACTAAGAGAGCCAAGTCTTCTGCAAAATCATTTGCCGGGCACGAGGTATCATTATCCTCCTCACATATCTCTTCACTCACTTCTTCCTCCCTTAAGGATTGGCTCATCACTTTCTTGGCCTTCAAGGCAAGATTGGAGTTCTTGGTTGCTTGAGCTATTGCAAATGTATTCTTGGACTTGGTTTCCAAAAGAACATGGGTAGAGAAGGTGGAAACAACTTGAGCCGAAGTCAACTTGTGATAGTCCGGACGTTGATGAACCATCATGACCATGGTATGTTCTGTGAGAACCATAGCATCTATGAACTTGTCCTTGATGAATTCATCATTTGCCCAAGTGCACCCAAAGGTTCTCAAGTTGAGCACAAGGGACTTCAACCTTTGGTAAACCTCTTCTGTGGACTCACCCTCATTCCTCACAAAGAGATTGACTTCTTGTTTGAGCAAGGCCAACCGAGATCTTTGAATTGCTTCATCTCCTTTAAGAGCCTCCTCAAGGCAATCCCAAATTTCCTTTGCGGTTTTGAGAAGAGCAATGGAATCACTATAGTCTTCAGTCACAGCGTTGCGAAGCATGTTGTGCGTGGTAGCATTGAGTTGATCGTCAACTGCTTCCCTTGGAGTGAGATTCATTGGGCCCTTGGGGTTGAATCCATTGACCACAATCCACCACAATTGAGTTGAAGAACTGCGCATGTGAGACTCCATATCTAGCTTCCACTTAGCAAATGCATTAGCTTTCAAAGGGGGCGGAGGGCCAACAGGATTAATGCAGGGATGTTGCAAGGGTTGAGGAGAGTAAAAGGGTTCCACGGCATTGTACTGGGGAACTTGAGTACGAGCCGGAGAAGCAAGAGGTTCCCTCGAGTCATCCGCATCATGAACCTCATTTGGATTAAACGAGTTTGATGCGGACGTTGATGGCTTTAAGCGAGCATCAATTTCCTCCTTGACCGAGGCCCGAACCTCTTTCAACATAGAGACTTTGAGGTCCGCAAACATTGAAAGAAGATCAGCCGCGGTCAAGGGGACATTCGGGTTAGTAGGAGCGGAGGGAGCAACGACAGGAGCACCAAGTGTCTCGGTCGCGGCGGGGGGTTGGTTTTGACCATCCCCCGCAATGGGTAGGCCACCTCCCTCATTCCCTAGATCTACCATATCCTCTAAGGTTGTAAAACCTTATATTAGAGCATGAGGCTCTGATACCAATTGAAAGGATCGATACGGTCGACTAGAGGGGGTGAATAGGGGACTACAAACTTTAATCTTTCTTGTAGATTTTAAGGCTTAGCGGATAAAAGAGTTCACTAGAAATGCAACTAGGTGAATGCAACCTATATGACAAGCAAGCTCCAAGAGAGAAATGCTAGGCAACAAACTACTTAGCAAGCCAACAAGCATACAACAACAAAGAAAGGTGCGGGAAAGGATTAACCACAAGTGAGACGAGGACGTGGATTTTAACCCGAAGTTCACTCTTCCTTGGGGAAGAGCTAATCTCCGTTTGGAGCGGTGCCGGAGCCAAAGCTTGCGGAATGCCACCAAAGGCTCACCGTATTATCCTTCGAGTCACCCCCAACGGATGAGCCTCGAAACACTCGGGGTTGGTCTTGAAGGCGACCTCCACACCTTTACAAACTTCTCCGGAGCACACCACAAGCAAGGAAGCTTCCGGAGGAACCTCTAACCGCCTAGGAGCCCAAGCTCCAAGAGTAACAAGTCAATGGGGAAGAAATGTTGCTAGGAACGCGATTTGGTTTGGTCAAGTTGTAGATTGGGTCTTGCTCTCCCAATCCCCAAAGTTTCAACAAGTTTGGGTGGAGGGATTGAGAGTATTGAGCAAAATGGGGTGTAGCAATGGTGGAGCTCAACAAGACATTAGGGTTAAGGGTTGGAGTTGGAAGAAGGGCCTTTAAATAGTGTTCATGGGCTGGTGGGGATTTCTGCCAGTTGGACCCCGTGCGCACGGGCTAAGTCAGCCCCGTGCGCACGGGGTACACAGAGACAAACACACCACCCCGTGCGCACGGGGGTCAAAAGACCCCGTGTGCACGGGGTACCCAGAGAGTTTACATAGGACCCCGTGCGCACGGGGGTCAAAAGACCCCGTGCGCACGGGGTACCCAGAGAGTTACGCAGTACCCCGTGCGCACGGGGTACCCAGTAACTTTCGGTTGCAACTTTCTGAGTACCACAGCACACACACTAGGTTCTTTTTAGGTGGTTGGAGTGGGAAGGGTAAGAGAGTAAGGCTCGGCAACGACATTCCCACACGGCATTTATCCACACAAACCCTTCTTAATAGTGCGGTCTTTCCTACGACTCGAAGCAAACCAAAACTAAACCTCCGAAGCGTCGAAAGACCATGCCTTTGCCCTTTTTGAAATGGGGAGGTCGCACATCTCCATCGCGGGCACTTAGAACCAATAACCTGAGATAAACTTTAGCAACCGATATTAGTTCAACTAACCACATTGTCATCACACCAAAATATAGCTTAAGTGCCATTAGCACTTTCACAAGTGCATGTAGTTATCTATAGGGTTTGACGGTGGAAGGGAATTGCAAACGCAATGAGCACAAGCTCTCAGGATAACATCGGAGAGTATCTTCTGAATCTTCTGGTGCAGTAGGCGATCATCTGTAATAAGGGCTCTCCAAAAGGAAGTAATTACGAGAACCTAGAGTTAGAGTCAGAAAAATCTTTTAACCCGATTAGAAGAGAGATCAGGGTCCCAGAGTATAGACAAGGAATAAAAAGATCCTAATACCACCGAAATGGCGACGTGGGCCTGTAAGCCACGCAACCATGTTAGTAAAAGTTTTGTAATGACTAGACTCGACTTCGGCCAAGGAGTGTGGAAGGGGGATTCCTACAGGCAGTCGTCTGATACCAACTTGTGACGCCCCCGATTCAATCGTACACTAATCATACATGCAAATGTGTACGATCAAGATCAGGGACTCACGGGAAGATATCACAACACAACTCTACAAATAAACATAAGTCATACAAGCATCATATTACAAGCCAGGGGCCTCGAGGGCACGAATACAAGAGCTTGATCATAGATGAGTCAGCGGAAGCAACAATATCTGAGTACAGACATAAGTAAACAAGTTTGCCTTAAGAAGGCTAGCACGAACTGGGATACGGATTGAAAGAGGCGCAGACCTCCTGCCTGGGATCCTCCTAAACTATTCTTGGCCATCGTCAGCGGCCTGCACGTAGTAGTAGGCACCTCCAGTGTAGTAGGAGTCGTCGTCAATGATGGCGTCTGGCTCCTGGGCTCCATCGTCTGGTCGCAGCAATCGAGTATAGAAAGGGGGAAGGGGGAGCAAAGCAACTGTGAGTACTCATCCAAAGTACTCGCAAGCAAGGAGCTACACTACATATGTATGCATTGGTATCAAATGGAAAAAGGGTAACATATGTGGATTGAACTGCAGAATGCGGAATAAGAGGGGGATAGCTAGTTCTATCAAAGACTACGCTTCTGGTAACCTCCATCTTGCAGTAGAAGAAGAGAGTAGATGGTAAGTTCACCAAGTAAGATCGCATAGCATAATCCTAACCGATGATCCTCCCCTCGTCGCCCTGTGAGAGAGCGATCACCGGTTGTATCTGGCACTTGGAAGGGTGTGTTTTATTAAGTATCTGGTTCTAGTTATCGTAAGGTCAAGGTACAACTCCAAGTCGTCCTGTTACCGAAGATCACGGCTATTCGAATAGATTAACTTCCCTGCAGGGGTGCACCACATTTCCCAACACGCTCGATCCCCTTTGGCCGGACACACTTTGTTGGGTCATGCCCGGCCTCGGAAGATCAACACGTCGCAGCCCTACCTAGGCACAACAGAGAGGCCAGCACGCCGGTCTAAATCCTATGGCGCAGGGGTCTGGGCCCGTCGCTCATTGCACACCTGCATGTTGCGTGGGCGGCCGGAGAGCAGACCTAGCAACCTTCATTACAAAGGAAGTTGCATTACGCGGTCCAACCTAGCGCGCGCCGCTCAGTCACTGACGTCAAGAAGGCTTCGGCTGATACCACGACGTCGAGTGCCCATAATTGTTCCCGCGTAGTTGGTTAGTGCGTATAGGCCAGTGGCCACACCCAGATCAAATAGCAAGATCTTGTTAAGCGTGCTATTTTGACATAACCACGGACGACGACCAGGGCCAGGCCCACCTCTCTCCTAGGTGGTCTCAACCTGCCCTATCGCTCCGCCACAAAGCAACAGTTGGGGGCCGTCGGGAACCTAGGCCCACCACTACCTGGGTGGAACCACCTGCCCCTTCAACCTCCAACATCGGAATCACTTGCCGGTACTCAACGAGCCGACCCGACTTAGTAACAACATGTAATATGTATAAAGTATATAGTATATACCCGTGATCAACACCCGGCATGATCACGACCCGATAGTATAGCATGGCAGACTAGCAAGAATGTAGGGCCACTGATGATAATCTAGCATCCTATACTAAGCATTTAGGATTGCAGGTAAGGTATCAACAGTTGTAGCAACAATGACAGGCTATGCTTCAGAATAGGATTAACGGAAAGCAGTGACATGATACACTACTCTAATGCAAGCAGTAGAGAGAGAGTAGGCGATATCTGGTGATCAAGGGGGGGGGCTTGCCTGGTTGCTCTGGCAAGGAAGAGGGGTCGTCAACAGCGTAGTCGATCGAGGCACCAGCAGCGGGGTCAGTCTCGTAGTCTACCGGAGAGAAGAGGGGGAAGAAACAATGAATACAATGCAAACAGATGCATAACGATGCATGACATGACAAGTAGCGGTGCTAGGTGTGCCCTAACGCGGTATGAGGTGATACCAATGAAGGGGGGAAACATCCGGGAAAATATCCCCGGTGTTTCGCGTTTTCGGACAGATGAATCAGAGGGGGGAAGTTGCGTGTTCGTATGCTAGGGATGCGTGGCGGACGAACGGGCTGCGTATCCGGATTCATCTCGTCGTTCTGAGCAACTTTCATGTACAAAGTTTTCCCATCCGAGCTACGGTTTATTTTATATTGATTTTAAAAGATTTAAATTATTTTTAGAATCTATTTAATTAATTTAATTCAACATTATCCAGAATAGTGTTTGCTGACGTCAGCATGATGGCAGCAGTTTACCGTTGACCTGGTCAACCTGACAGGTGGGTCCCACTTGTCAGCGACTGTTTGACTAATTAACAGTAGTTAATTAGGTTAACTAATCTTGATTAGTTAATTTAAACATAATTAATTAAGTTAATTAATTGATTGATTGATTTTATTATTATGTATTATATATATATATTAATTTTTTCCCTTTTTTCTTTTTTTTAAACCATTCTCAGGGGCTATGCCCCGCGTGTCAATGGTCCAGAGGGCCGATGCGGTTAGCGGGCACTCGCCCGCAGGGAGCGGCGGGGCGACGCTAGAGGCCAGGGTGGCCGCAGTGGCCGTCAACGCTGCGACGGCAGCAGAGGAGGCGGGGTGGTGAGCAGCGAGGCAAGGGGCGCTGGACGCGGTGGTGTGCGGCTACGCGAGGAGGAAAGGCGGCCGCGGGGCGCATCAGCAGCTGCTGCAGCAGCAGGCGGTGAGCGAAGTTGGCGCGAGGCCAGGGAGGGGTTGCGCGACGGAGGAAGTGGCAGGAGCGCGACATGGACGAGTGCGAGCAGCGCGCGTGCTGCGCGTGGCGGGTGCGGGACGGGGACGGCGGTGCATGACGAGCGCGGCAAAACAGAGCAGGGCGAGGCAGAGCGCCGTGCGACGCGCGAGCGGGCAAGCGAGGGCGCGGAGCGCCGTGCGTGCAGTGTGGGGCGGGGCTCGGGGCGGCCGACAGATGCAGGTGGGCGAGGCCGGCGGGTGGCGCGCGGGCCTAGAGAGGCGGGTGCGGCGGTGGCGCAGGCGAAGCGCGGCGATGCGAGCGGGGCGCGGGCGCGTGCCGTCGAGCCGTGGCACGGGCGCGGTGAGTGCGGCGAGTCGATGAGCGGCGAGCGCGGCGAGGCGAGGTCGCGCGAGAGAGAGGGGAGGAAGGGCGCGCGCTCATGTCGGGTTCGTAGGGACGGGGCAACGGTGCGCGGGGAGTGGCTTGGGAAGGAGGACGAGGAGGTCCGGCGTGTGGAGGAGACGGGGAGGTGATGGCGGAGACAGGCGACGCCAGCGACGGGACGCCGGGACGAAGCGGCGGGGTCCGGGCGTGCCGGGGCGCGATCCCGATCCAGGCGCGGGGGGGGGGGGTTGTGGGGATTGTGGGGGAGGGTTCGGTTAGGTCACGGGGTGAGGGGGCCATATAGGCCAAGGCTGGGCCGGTCTGTTGGTTGGGCCAGTTGGGCCGGCCTGGCTAACAGCTGGGCCAACTGGCCCAGTGGGGGGGTTCTTTTCTATTTTTATTTTGTTAGTTTTTTCTATTTTGTATTTTCTTTTCTTTTTATTTATTTACTTTTCTGTTTTAAATCATTTTAATTTATTTAGGCATTTTATAAAACTGTGTCTTCTACACCATATTTATCTATGTAATATTTAGTACAAACCGAACATTTTTATTTTAATGTTTAATTTTTTTATTATTTACCAAACTTTGAATTTAAATTTTGAACCGATTTTGATCTAATGATAGATTAGCAACAGTAACCGTGGGGATGTGGCACCATTAGCGTGGGATTACTGTAGCTTAATTACCCGGGCGTTACATTCTTCCTCCTCCTTCCTTCTCTCCTAGAACCAACAAAGGGAAGGGGGAATCCTACTCCCGATGGGAGTAGGACTCCCTTGGGGCGTGCCTAGAGAGGCCGGCCCCCTCCCCTCCTCCACTCCTTTATATACGGGGAGGGGGCACCCCATAGACACACAAGTTGATCATTGATCTTTAGCCGTGTGCGGTGCCCCTCTCCATCCTAATCCACCTCGGTAATATCGTAGCGATGCTTAGGCGAAGCCCTGTTCCGGTAGCAACATCATCATCGTCATCACGTCGTCGTGCTGACGAAGCTCTCCCTCAAAGCTCTACTGGATCGTGAGTTTCCGGGACGTCACCGAGCCGAACTTGTGCGGATCGCAGAGGTGTCGTATCTTCGTTACTAGATCGGTCGATCGTGAAGACGTACGACTACATCAACCGCGTTGTCATAACGCTTACGCTTATGGTCTACATGGGTACGTAGACGATACTCTCCCTTCTCGTTGATGTGCATCACCATGATCTTGCGTGTGCGTAGGATTTTTTTTGAAATTACTACGTTCCCAACAATGCACCCTATCGCACCTCTGGCAAGTTCGAGGAGAGGCGGAGGACGTCAGTGCCGGCGCTTAGCGTGTACTGCAGATGGCGGCCGACATCATCTAGTTAGCTAAAAGTAAGTTAGTCCTTGTACACTACTAGAGTATTAGTGGGAGTAGATAGTTAACTTGGCTATGATAGTTGTCAACATGGAAGTTCAGTACTCTATATCTGGATCAGACCTGTTACTTTGCTCTGAATGTTGAACTTTTCATGTGAACGTATGTAACGGGCTGTTTTTTATGTGGGTTGTATTTGTCCGCCACGGATTTAGAGGCTGACTTGTGGGCCTACTAGGTTGACGCGTACACAATCAGGAGATGATTGTACATGGAGAGGATGACAGTAGGGACCCACCAGGGTCATGGTAGTACGCAAGCAAGTGCCTCCTTATTTCAAGCAAAAAAATGATTCCTCCTAATGGATTCCTGACATCTGGGTCCCATGCCACTGTCAACGTAGTTAATAAATGAGAAAATTGCATAATGAGCGGCTGACACCAGGGACCAAGCAGCTCGCACGATTCTTTTTGTTTTTTAGATGGAGCAGGGTATCAACTGGGCTATGTGGGGCACTCTTGCTAGTTTTTTCTTTTGAAAATTACTAGTCCAAATTTTTTACAGAATACCCAACTGGGGCCTACTTGCCTTTGTCAGATCTGCTGGGCTGCAAGGGATGCGTTCGGTTTGCCCAGAAAATGGGCTATCATGGGCTAAATTGAAATCTAACTGTTATGCCACATGTCGGTTGGCCTTTATCAGGCCAGTGCCCCTATTGGTCATTTAATACCTCAGGATTGCTCCACGACTATAAATAGCAGCACACTCTCAACCTGCAATGGTTGGCTGCTTCATTTGATCTGACAAGGGTTTGTCTGAGCACACCCCCCTGAGTGAAATGGTAGTACTATTCTAGAGAGAAAAACCCAGAGCCTAAAATATGTGAAGTGATTGAGTACCTCGTGCCTATTACTCATGTGGACTGCACTTCCAATAGACAGTTAGGCGTTGGTCCAAGCAACCAAGAGTCGTCGTGGTTGGCCAAGGACAAGTCTGTGAAGATTTGGAGATTGCCTTGAAGAATCTACCGAGAGTATCAATTGAAGTTTGAGGAATTTTAGGCCGAGGAGAATAGGACGGAGAGAGGTTTACTCCTGTGTTTAATCACAAGGCCATCCAACCAAATGTAGCACTTTGGCAGAAGTGTGAACTAATTGAACCAATCCTTTGTCGTGATCGAGCATCACCATTGGTTTTATCTCTACTTGCATTACTTTTAATATTGTTCTCTGTTTGAGTTGTTCCTCTCTCGTGAGTTTTTTGTCAATGTTTAGTTCCTTGTAACGGATATATCCCACATTGTAAAGAAGTAACAACGTAGGAACACGCACGCTGTGCCCGATGAGCAGAATCGGACGGTCCATGCCATGGTCGGACTATCACCCAACGAGGAGAAGGAGGACAGCGACGGTTTGGACAGCTACGATGACAAGCAGATCCAGCTCGATCTCTACTGCGTCTTCGACCGATACTTCCATGAGCTAATGGCGTCGGGAAGGGCAAGGGCAGTCGTGGATGATCTTATCCATCATAGCCAAACATGCCAAATTTTGGTAGCCCGATGGCATATTGTGATGTAGTAGCCGGACGATGTGTGTAATGCATCATTATGTAGTTGCATGTGTTTTTTATGGATTTGAGGTATGTTAATTGAGGTGTCCCGTTATGAGAAGGGAAATTTGAGGCTTGCTCGGTTAGAGACCACAGACACGTCCGGAATCGTCCATGGGCGTTTGAGCGATCAGATTTGCCAAGTCCAGATGTAGATGCTCTGAGAGAAACTCCAACGCGCCGACCCAAATGGGGGCGGGGTTTGTTTGTTTTTTTCATTTGGGCCAGCTCGTCCGCCCCTTTTGCGTTTGGGTCGGATGTGCGCCCAACGCGCGGACACATTTTCATCCTCGCGGTCGGCCTGCGTCCATTTTTAGCTCTTTTAGCAAAAATATGAAGAAAAAAACGGCCCTAGTTCAGGTATATAATTCAAACAAAATACAAATATCTCATAGTTTCACAACCAAATAAAATATCTCATAGTTTACAAGCCAAATAAAAATTAAATTGTCTCAAATACATTAAAAAAAGATAGCCGATACATCTATTGGTTGCTAAAGTGAGCCCACATATACTCAACCAAATCATCTTGCAATTGAACGTGAGTTTCCCAATCACACATTTGATAATGAAATTCAGTGAACTGTGCAAACGTTGCCGCTCCTACATGCTCAGGGACAACATTTTTCATCCTGAAACTGAAACCCTTAGTCATAGATACGTTCCGGACGCTCATCCTCTACGATCATATTGTGCATGATCACATGAGCAGTCATCACCTCCCACAACTTCTTGGTGCTTCAAGTTCTAGCAGGATACTGAATGATGCTCCATTGGGATTGAAGAGCACCAAAGTCGTGCTCCACATCCTTCCTACCACTCTCTTACTCTTGAGCAAATCTCTTCCTCTTCTCTCCTACAGGGTTGGGGATTGTCTTCACATGAGTAGTCCATTAAGGATAGATACCATCCGCTAGGTAGTATCCTTTGTTGTAGTGGTGGCCATTGATCTCAACATTGACCTCGGGCAGTTGTCTTCTGCAAGCCTTGCAAACACTAGAGAGCGTTGAAGCACGTTGATATCGTTGTGAGATCCGGCCATGCCAAAGAAAGAGTGTCAAATCCAGAGATCTTGTGAAGCAACAGTCTCAAGTATGACAGTGCAAGCTTTGACATCGCCCCTATACTGCCCCTACCAAGCTGAAGGGCAGTCCTTCCATTCCCAGTGCATAAACTCTATGCTACCAAGAATCCCGGGGAAAGCCCCTGCTGGCTGTCATCGCCAACAACCGGGTTGTATTTGCAGCATTTGGCTTCCTCAAGTACTCCGGGTCAAACACTGCTATAACAGCCTTGTAGAACATGTACATGGAGTCTAGGCATGTGGACTCCCTCATTCGAACATACTCATCAATGAGATCACCAGGAACTCCGTATGCAAGCATCTGAATAGCTGCAATGCATTTTTGGTAAGAGGAGAAGCTAATTTTTCCCATGGTATCCTCCTTGCGCTCTAAATACTTATCGTATGCCACCACCCCCTCCTGAATACGGTTGAACACATGTCTAGCCATACAAAAACGGCGCCGTAATAGGTGGTCTTTGAAGAGCGGGTTTGGGGTCTCGAAGTAGTCCTTTCAGAGTAGGAAATTGCGCTCTCTTGGTTGCGATTCAACGCCATAGTGTGCCCCGGGATCGAGCCCCTGAACATCGGCCACTGCCTAGAAAGGTGGTCATGGACGACCAACACAGTGGCCACAAGCTCCTCATCGCCAAATGAATAATCATCCGAGTTGCAAAATGAAATTATGGAAAAAGAACTCGTCGGCGGAGCCCATTTGCGGGCAAACTGTCAAACAGTTTGCGGGCGTCGTCGAAGAAGCTGGCCAGTGAAGAGCCTCGCGCCTCGCCAGGACCTGGTAGCAAGCCTGTCGGCGTCTGGCGAGCGAGATCGCCGTGCTTGGGTGCTACAGGCAGGAGGCGCGGGGCGAACGGCGACGCCGAGGTGCTGTGGCGGCGGTGGGGCGAGGCAGTGGTGGCGGCGATGTTGGAAGGTGGCGTGCTGCGGGGGAGGGGGTATGTGTGTGCGGATGGCTGGCCTGGGCGATGGCGGCGACGGGTGATGCTACCGGGTGTGCTGGGTTTTTTGACCAAAAATGACAGTAGGGAAAAAACCCTACTGTGATATCATATATCTATATAAATTAGGGTGTGCTGGTTGTCGATGGGAGGAAGATGGAATGGCCAATGTGTCAAAGACTGATGGGCCAGGGGAGGAAAAGGGCGGGCGTTGCGTGCGTTCGTTTCGTGTCTGTGCCGACGCAAACGCGACCAAAAATGAATCGCGGACGGATAAAAAGCGGACGCGTTTTCATTTAAGTCGCCGTCTTGGGTCATTTTTTGTGTACGTTTTGATCCAATCCGACATCCTGACAAGTTGAATCGGCGCGTTGGGGTTGCTTTTAGACGAAGGCAATGGCGGTGGCGGCTTGGGCAAGCGGGGCAACGAGGCGCTATCGAGCATAGCAGTTCTCCGTAGCCTGAAGAAAGATAAAACTCGGCTCGGCACACCCGCTGCCTGGTTGCAGCCGGTACGTCCCGACCCGCGTGGCCTGGGATCATCGAATCACCGATCACGGGCACAGGAGCGTGGAGGGGACGGGCCACGGGGGAGGTGACATCAACAGCAGGCGCGCCACTGCATCATTGTGCGTGTGCGCGCTGGACGCCGGGCGCTGGGCGGAGCAGACTGATCGATGTTGCTCCTGCCTGCCCGTCTGCTCTGCCTCTGCGTCCGCGCTCGCTTGCCGCCTCAGCGCGGCAGGGGGCGGACCCTGCCCCCACAGCCGCCTCGCTACGCGCACACGGCCACGCGGTGGCAAGGCATCCAGCCATGCAGGCTCGCGCGCATGCATGCATGCGCAGCCCAGTTCGGCCATCGGCTCCTGTTCCGCTGCGCCTCCGTCTCGGTGTTAACCTGCCGCTGACATGCCGGAGAAACGGGGACCCGCGCCATCGATGGGTGTGGGTGGTGCCGTGGTGGTGTGGGCCCGGTGTGGCCGTGAAGTTCCTATCGTTGTGGAGGGTTGCTCCGCATTCCACGGGTTAATGATGGGAGCTGTTCTAACGTTAGGATTTGCTATTTTGTTCTTCTTGTCAAACGCTTCAAGTCATGTTCTAAAAGGTGTTGTTTACGGTAGGTGAGGACGTAGCTGTCACCTTTCGTTTGGAGGTGCATCGTGCATACTTGTTCTCGCTAAAACGCGCGTGCTAGTCCGGAAATCCAATTATGCTCTTGGGAGCATATGCGTCGTGCCTACTAAAAATGTTTTGTTCATTTTTTTTTTTTGAAAAAAAATACATGTGTCATTTGTCACACCAAAATGCGCCATCTGCAAATTTTTAGAAGGAAAGCTTAAGTGTTTTGATATGTGTAAAAAAACAAGTCGAACGATAAATGTTACCTCCAAATGTTACACCTATTTTTCTTTTATCACCGACGAAGCAATGTCATCCCGTTTCGCATGAAAATTATCATGTACGCTTGTTACATTAATTAGATTTTTTTTAATTTTATTTACCATTTATTTTGAATTTGCTGTTCCTTAGGGAGCATATTCACCCCAAAGCCAAAACAGCCCTCCCCATGCAAGTCATCCATATTAAACGCATGTAACCTTTTTGATGTTTTTACTTTTCACCGCATGCAAGTGTTCCACGTGATTCATTTTTATTTTTATTTTTTGAGCAAATATATATATGTAGGTGATCTTACTTAAATACACATGCAAGCCATCCACACCATCAAACACATGTAGCCCTTAAAATTCTCACTTTCCACCACATGCAAACTCTCTACACCAACACATGCAAACCCATCAGATCATCAACTTTTATTTGATTTATTTTTTCAACACCAAATAGTTTAACCGGAATGTCACAATGCAATGTAACATGCATCCACCTCCATTTACCTTTATGTTTGCTACTGTTCATATGACAAGATTGTGGTGTGGTACCGTGTATATCTTAGTAGGTGGTCTCATTTAAATGTACAAGCAAGCCATCCACATCAACAAGCGCATGCAATCCTTTCAGTCTCCACTTTTCACAACATGCAAGCCCTCCACGTCATGAATTTTTATTCTTTACTCTCTCCAATCAATAATAAGTATCGTGGCTTTAGTTCAAACTTATTATGGACCGTAGGGAGTATTATTTTAGCAACAGATAATTTTACTGGAATGTCACAGGGTAGTACAACATGTGTCCACCAACATGATGTGGTATATTCTCATATATTTTAATTTGATTTTTGATAATTTCATCACTATAATTTTTGCATGAACGTGCGAGCTGTTGTCTTTTAGTATTTTCAAGTACAAGAAATGGCTTTTACTACTATATGTAGCACGCAGTAGAAATGTCACATTGTCCGTCATATTTTATGTTATATATACTTCTGTTTCTATGAAATCATCTTCTTGAATAAGGAAATATACGATACTCCCTCCATTCCAAAATGTAATGTATATTTTGAATTCTAAAAGTAAAACATTCTATGCTTGACAAAGTTTAAGAAAAAAATTGTCAACATCCGCAATACAAAATACATACCTTTATATTCATCGTGAAGTGTATGTTTATATTTTATCTATTTAGTATTTTTAGATGTTGATAGTTTGTTCTAGAAACTTGGTCACACTTAGGAAGGTTGGGCTTTTGAAAAAAAAAAAGTGCGCTATCTATGTGGAACAGAAGGGGTGTAGATGATATATATGATCGTTCGTGGTATATGCTGTCTTTGTTGCTAGGCCATAGCTCGCCTCTTTGTCAGTTTAGGACAGATATGTCTGAAATTATACTCATATAATTTGATATACTATGATGCTTATTATTCTGGTTTGATAAAATATTTTGAAATTGTTTCCATAAGCATATGATTTAGGATATTTCTGTGAAAAAAAAAACACAGTGTGATTTTATAGCCATAGGAGTTTCAGCTAGAGTTTTTAGCCGTTAGAAGTTAGCACTGACCTTGCAGTTTGTCATGTGGGCATAGCATTTTGTCAAAGTTAAAGGGCCTACAACCATTATGTTTCCTAAAAACTGTTTGAACGAAACAATAAGGTGTGCAGATATGGAGCCATGGACGTGATTGACTGCTCGGCCCTCTGCAGTTCACTTTTGAGTTGGACAAGACGTCTGTTGCATTATTTAAACAGCCTGGGCTGTGACACGCCTTGGCGTGTTCGGATTGGTGGAGAATCTTTTTCTGAGCGAGCCTTTTAACACCCTGTGAGCTTTGGATTTGCTTCAGAATATTCCAATTGATTGAGTGGGTGCTTGTATTCTTACTGACTCCTCAACTCTGTACTTCCATTTGTCCATGACAGGCTAATAGTATATGTGCCTGCGACTGAAATACTGAATCAGGCATAGAATAATAGTGCAGACTCTTTATTTATTTATTTTTGCGGGGAATAGTGCAGACTCCAAAGACAGCAGGTCCTCGTTACATTTTTTGAGCACATAAAATAGTTTAATTTCCAATGCTAATTGTGATTTCCTTTTTTTCTTTTTTTGCGGGACAATTGTGTTTTTCACCTGTACCATGTCTAAAATTAGTAAAATAGTACACATTGTATATAAAAATTGTAAGCCATGGCAATGGTACTATTATTCTTCCATGTCTAGTCCGTGTAAATATACACACTATTGGTACCAACTTTAGTTTTTTTTAAGGGGCAAAAGATATAATTACGGTTCTGCTGGCATTCAACTAGGGTTCCCATGCTGCCGCCGCAGGCTCCTCCGCGCGAAGCCGCCTCCGTCGCCGCCGGAGCTGCTAGCCCTCTCGCACTTCCCTACCCCTTCCCCCCTTCTCTCCATTCCCCGTACCCCTGTGTCACCTCCCCGAGCGAGACGATCGGGGGCCTCTTTCCCGCCCCACTCCAGCGCCCCCCCTCGCCCATCCATCCTCCCGCCGCCGCCAGCGAGCGCCGCCGGGCCTCAGCCGCGTGGTGCTGGCGGTGGCGGGCCTGCCTTTCCCCGCGCGCGGCACCCCCCTGCTCGGACGGTGGTGGATGCGGTGGTGCTCCTCGGTCGGCGTTGGTTCAGCCCGTCAGTGGTTATCGACGCGGCGGTGCGGCCATTGGCCATGGGGCGGCGTGGTGGCGCTGTGGCTGGCGACGCCCGCCCAGCCCAGATCTGGGCCCATTTGGGCCTCATCTGGGTTGGAGCGGCCCGGTGGCTCAGCGTTCGGCGGTGACGTCCCCTGGTGGTGGCGTGGTGGCGGCGGTGTCCAGCGGTGACGACTTCGTTGGTCGGCGAGCTGCAGCGTGGTGACAGGATTGTCCGGGTCCAAGTGGGCCTGACCGGGCCATCGAGGCCCGGCAAGGCCTCATCGCCGCGCTCGGTCAGCTCCGCTACGGCGGTGGAGGCGGTCCCCTCCCTCCGGCCGAGTTGTGGTCACTCACGTGGCCGGTGTCTCCTTTCCCCCTCCAGGTCTCGTGTTGACAGCTCCAGTGAGGCGACGATGGTTGTCCGGTAATAGTGGTGGCATAGGCTGGTGAGCGGATGAAGGGGTGGTGCATTTCGAAATGCTTGTGGTGGTGGTGGTGGTGGTGGTGGTTGTAGATCGGGACAAACCCATGTCGGCCTGTCCGGCACTGATGCGATGACGCTTGCGAGCACCGTCGGACCTTCCTGAGGGGCGTCGGGTATATCCCTTCCTCACTATCCCTTGGATACCGGGGGAAACCCTAGAACTTGTTTGGGCAACAACGGCGACATCATCGCATTCCTTCTTGAAGGTGTTGCTTGGTGTGCGGCGCTTCGGGATGCTGGGAGCGTGGTGGTACTTCTTCGGAGGATGCAGCAGTTGTCGGTCTTCCTTTCTTCATTGATCTGCCGGTGTAGGCATTTATTTCTCTTTTTTCTTGTTTTTCCTTTGGGCTTATCTGCGTTGTGGCCCCAGCAAGCTGGATGTATCGGGTGTTTGCTTTATAATATAAAACGGGGGAAACCCTTTATCATGAAAGGGGCAAAAGATTTGCCTAGTCTCACTAATAAATACAATTAAAGAATTCAGTAATGTAAAGAAATAGAATTGTCCAATTAATTAATAAAAACCGGATGAAATTCCTCACAACAGCCTGCAAAAGCGCAGAGCAACGCCGGGCGACTTGGCTATCCAAAGGAAGATACAAACATCGTTGAGAAGAAAAGCACAGCCAAGATTATCATCAAGCATCATCGTATTAACTCTTTCGCGAGCCGGTGACTCAGACTTCACCATTGAGACCAAGAATGAAGACCTGGTCGGAACAGACACTGGTACCCAAATCTTTCTATGTGAAACAACCGACCACCGGTGACCAGACAGCCCCAACTCCCGCAGTGAACATTGCAGGAGAAATGTGATAGGACTGCACCGACCAAGCCCCTGCAGTCGACCTGCTTGTTTGAGGGTTTCCTTACAATTTTGTATCAGCTTGGTTGTTTATGTCTTTATTTATAAAGGAAGGCGAACGCGTGTTTCATGAACATTGCAGGAGGAAAGTGGCGTGCCTTCATCGACCAAGGCTGCGTAATCGACCACCCATACCGTGTTATCGTCACCGCCAAGACTCCTCACAAGCTCGGACTTTGTGATCCTAGTGGGTGTATTTAAACATTTGATTCCAGCATAATAATACACTTCATATTAGTGGACTATCCTATATCGAAAATAAAGCGAACATCACCATCTATGAAAGATGTTGATGGCAACGGTGGCAGAGAACATTTTCCGCACCTCCAATAGGGACTCCCGTGAGTCCGTCTCCGCCGAACCCAGGCGTAACACACGAAGTGATTATGCAGTAAGATACTGTGATGATGCTTATGATTGCAGGACCACACGCCAGAGAATGGGAGCTAATCTAGGATGGAAGGTAGCTGCACGTACACATGAAGAGGCGCTTGGTGTGAGGACGGTGGTTGTCCTCTGAATTTCCTTTTCGAATGTTGGCCTGTCCTTGTTTAGCGAGGGAACTCTTCGAGGCTTGGAGCCATGCTGCTTAGGGCATCTCCAGTCGTTGCCCTCTTAGGGGGCGCCTAAAATCGTCGCCTGGGGTGAGTCGGCGTAAAAATTGAGCCTGGGGCGAGTTGGTCTCCAGCCGCCGGCCCCAGGGCCGCCCCAGGCACGTTTTAAAATAAAATAAGTTCGGCCAAGTTCGGCTTAAACACGATAAAATTCGGCCAAACACGATAAATTTCGGCACATTTCGGCGAAGTTCGCGGATTTTCATTACATAACACATATACATAAACTAATCTAAAGGAAAAAACTGGCTGGAGTCGTCGCCGTCGCCGCCATCGTCGTCGTCGGCCTTCTCCTCCTTGACGCGGGCGCCCCTGCTGGACCCCTGCCCGGCGTCGCCATGGCGGACTGGTGGCGGCGCATCGTCGTCGTCGTCGTCGCTGTCGCAGATGACGACGACTCCACCTTCGTTGCGGCCGCGTCGACGCTCCGCGAAGCGAAGCAGGGCGGCGCGCTGGCGCTCCTTCGCCTTCTCCAGGCGCTCCTTCTCCATCGCTATGGAGTCCCCGCGCGCCCATTCCAGGGCCGCGTCGTCGTCGTCGAGCTCCGTCGTCACCGGCGCGGCCGCCTCCTTCTTCACCGGCGCGAGCCCCGGCTCCGTCTTCACCGGCGCGAGCCCCGGCTCCGTCTTTGGCTTGACGAAGCGCGGAGGAGGAGCCGACGAGTAGACGCGCTGGCCGCCCTCGTTGATGACGATGCCGGCGCTGCGAGTGCGCCGGGAGAGCGGCATCTCCGCCGCGGGCTCGGCCTTGACGCCGAGCAGGGCCGGAGTGCCGGAGGAGTGCGATGAAGATCGAGAGGAGGAAGAAGAGGAGGAGGACCCAAACCTCCTTGGCGCCCATGGCCCGGCGCGTCGGTGCTGCGCCGAGGCGGCCGCCCTCGCCGGGTACGCCAGCGGCGGGTCGTTGCCGCCCTCGAGGTACGTCAGCACGCCCTCGAGTGTGCGGCCGGGGACGCCCCACCACAGGTGGCGTCCATCGCTGTTCTGCCGGCCGCCAACCACCGGCGCGCCGTTGATGGACGCCAAGCGCTGCTGCTGGCGGCGCTCGAAATACGCCGCCCAAGCCGCGTGGTTGTCGGCGGCGTACTGAGGGAGGGAGAATTGGGCGTCGGTGAGGGAGGCGCGCACGACCTCGACTTCCTCGGCGAAGTACTTCGGCTTCGCCACGGCGTCGGGCAACGGGGGAATGGGCACTCCCCCGGCGCTGAGCCTCCATCCCGTCGACCCGGCGCGCATGTCCGGCGGCGCCGGGATATTCGGCTGGAACAGGAGCCAGGACTCCTGTTCACGGAGCGGACGACGGCCGAAGCCGTTGGCCGCCGCCTCGTCTCCGGGGAAGCGTTCCGCCATGGCGACGGGCTCGGGAGAGGTAGAGAGATAGAGGGAGGGGCTGGGCGGCGGCGCTCGGGAGAGGTAGGGAGAGGGAGGAGCTGGGCGGCGGCGAGGGGTGGGGCTGGTGTGGGCACAGGCGAGTGCAGGCCACCGGCTATATAGCCGCGTCGCACCCGTGTGTACGGGTGAGACGGAGGGGAGGCGTCGGCGCGCCGTCCCGTGACGCGCCGCCCGTGAGCAATCAATGGCAAGGCTGACCGGCGGCAGCCTTGGCATTGATTTCCCGCGGGAACCGAGGCCGTTGGTGGAAGACAAGGCGCCGTGTCGCTGACGCGGCGGGCCCGCGGCAGTTTCGCGTCAAAACAGTTCGCCCCGGCGCCCCCAGGCGCCACCCAGCGCGCCGGGTTCGGCCTGGTTTCGCCGGCGCTGTTTTCGGCTCAGGGCGGCGAAAATCGAACTCCTGGGACACGACTAGACCGTTTTTTTTACGCCGGCGCGAAAAAATTGTTTGGGAAGGCTTTTCTGGGGGCGCGGCTGAACATACCTTTACTGGTCTAGGTCCCCAAAGGAATCTGCACAAACGCATGTACTACAAAAGAGAAGTACGAAAGATATGTATAGACAAATGTAAAGAGGGCTAGTTCAAATTTGTAACCACAGCTTTCAGGTGGCCATGTGAGTCTTATGATGATCGATGAAACCTAAATTAGTCAGACAATTTTTTTGAAAGACTATGCGGGAATACACACGGTCCTTGTTGCCTTTCAATTCCAATTGGAAAAGTGAACATAGTGGTCCCCTTGTTTTCATCCTATGTTCTTAAATATTTCTTTTAATGTGAGGTCTATTCTTAAATAATTGCAACCATTATCAATTTCTCCCTTCATGCAACCGTGTCATATCATCAAATCATGCATCTAATCATAAGTTACAATTTATGCACTAATCTATCGATGCAACCATACCACCTCAACAATTGTGCATGTCAATTAGTTTCACTGTTTTTTTTTGTGTGGGCAGAGACGTGACGCTTGGAGCAAATATATGTAGATCATGTTACACATTTTTGTTACGTAGACAACTCGTTGACTTCAATCCAATGGTTTTCTCTTGTTATACAATATTTTATCACATGCTTCATATGCATTATTGTTTTTAAAATATAAACGGAAAGCAATCTTAATTTTTTGTAATAATTTTAGTTTTAGCACCTATTTATGCATCTTTTATGAAATCATCTAGTTTTAATAGCAGGTGTGTTTACTAGGATGCTAACTAGAGATATTGAACATAGGCTCGTCTGTAGTGCACCAATGTGATCTCATACTTTTCCTCAAAAAGTCATAAAATGGCAACATTCGATGATTTTATCTCTTTATGAGCATATTTTTGTGTGAGAATTAACATTTTTTTAAAGGAACCCAAGATTGCCTGTCATTTTCATTAAGGAGAAGAGAGTCATATAAACGCGGTAGTGAAAACAAGAGCAGGCTCTTGTTTCACCATGAGATGAATTCGGAAAACCAACCGCCCCATCACTAAAAAATGCGTGCTATTCTATGAAAAAAACTGGCGACGGACCAAAAATGTCACCTAAGATAATTTTCAGCGACGGTTTTCCGTCACCAGCTGATTTCCTCCCGAATCAGCTCCCTCGGGTACGTTGATGATGTCCTGGCCTGATTTTAGGCGACACGTTGTGCCATGACTATGTATGTCCAAATTATGCGACAATTTTTAGTGTCACCAAGAACAATTTTAAAGCTTAAGGTTTTTTTAGATCTCATTCGCTTATATTAATTTTTTCCAAAGTCCCGAGCTAGGTCAAACCGCAGGCGGCTGCCCCTGCCCCTCTCCCTCCCCATCCCGGCCCCTCCCTAACGGCGCGGAGCAATATCCTCATCGATCACCATCCTTCGTCGTCCTGACGCCAAGCAGCAGCACCACCACCAGGCTACGTACGCCCTCCACCTGGTGCCCCCTCCACCTCGATGTACTGCTAGCCACTATGCCCCACCTATATCGACGGCGGCGGCTGCATCAGGTGCAACTTTCGAAGCACTGCACGTCCACTCACCTCCCCACACTCGTGCGCCTCCACTCTCTGGTCATGGCCATAGAGCCACAACAATGCCATGTGCAGGGATATGCCCTCTGTTGGTGTCAATTTGGCTAGATAATGGTCTTTGTACAATTTGGTTAGCTAGGCCTAATGATGCTCTTGGTTTTGTAGTAGTAGTATTTTCCCTCTAATTGTAGCATAATCAAATATTGGCTATGTTAGTGTCTATCTATTATTGAGTTGAGTTCGAACTTAGTCTGGTAAATGCGTATGTAGCATACCCAGTTAATGTGTTGATGGCAGCAAAACATACTCTGATATCTATGTTAGTGGGTGGGATTGTCATCGGGTTTATTTGGTCCATTTTCATGTGTCTGGTCTCTCTGTACGTTACGTTCCAAGTACTTGAATAATGTTTCATGCTACTGTCCTGGTCCAATTGGGTGTTATACATCTAGTTTGTTCTATCTAGTCAAGATATCGTACTAAGCAGAAAAACTTTTTGTAAAAGAGAACATATAGCTATAGGTTTTGTAGCTAATGGACTTTGTACTTCATGTGAACTGTATATCCTTTTTTGCGTCGCACATATTGATAGATGGGATCACTACATGCATGTTGACACATGGATCTCGACAATTTTACCAATTCGGTGACTTTTAATTAATTAGAGCTCATCTGTGATGTTTCGTGGCCTACTTCAGTTTTGGAGCTTTCTGCAGATGGAGACGAGCTAATTCGCAACCCTTCTTCGATTTTTTTAAGAAGATGGTTTCCTCGTCTAACTCTACTTTTAGAGCCAGGCGAGGAAGCTCTCTACTCAAAAATCCCAAGGCGGGTTGCGAATAAGCCCACCTCCATCTGCAAACAACTCCAAAACTGAAGTAGCTAGGCCATGAAGCATCACGGAAGTCACTGGTTTGGTAAAAAAATGACGTTTTTCCCGAACTGAAGACACTCCAAACAGAAAATGACATGAATTGATTTGATGCGACAAAAGAATGCAGGGAACAAAAGAACAACATCATCAACTAGGGAAATTTTACATTGAACGTGCAGTTTCATCATAGAGTAGTTTTGGGAGATAAACAGATTGGATAAGCAAACCGTGTCCGATTTGGATGAAGTTATAAGGGGGTCTCAGTAACTCATCTGTCTGTTTGTCTGAACATTTTGGTGTTGTTTGGTTTAACAGTTTAAGAGCAGTTTGCAGAAGGGGACATAAGTTGTGTCAACTCTGCTTTGCTAAAATCTTGCCTCTTGTGGTGGTTGTAGCTGTTGTCGGTTCGCAATGTGTACAATGTGTTGTAAATCTCTCTAGAGATTCTAGAGAAGACTTTGTACTCACCATTTTTATAGTGAAGTTGCATGGAACGATCAGTCCATACTTGTGGTTTGTTCTCCTCAAGTTGAGGAGATTTTTCTGCGTTAAATCCCGTGGTACATGTGCATGTTGTTTGAATTTATTCGCTGCTTGTTTGTGAAGATGTCCTCAAAGTTCACTCAAGTGAAGGGGGTTCTATTTGCCATACCGTGAATTTGTGCATTGCATCTTTACTACTCAGTCCCAATAAAGTGGCATTAGAGCTTTGGTTTGCTTGTGCTAATTGATGAGTTTGTTGTGATGAAAGATGAAGGTGAAATACGAGCAGAATGATATCATTGTTTTCCCATCCTCCCCCAAACCGCCATCTTCGCCGCTCTACCATTGCCCTTGTACCCGTCTAAGGTTGTCGTGTTCTCCAGCTCCAGTGAGTCCACTCCGCTCTCTGCACCGGTGCCATGGCTAGTCAATCTCGGACACTCTGCCGGGGACGCAGCTACCTTGCCCTCCCCGATTCAGTCTCACCGATGTCTCACTACTGTTTGATGTGCCTCCTCCCCGTCTTGGAGCTACGCCGAAATTGACTTACCAGAAATCTATTTGCAGGCAACTTGCGCAGCAAATGTGAGGAAACCATCAACTGTTGTAACAAAAACAAAACTCCATAAGGTCATCAGTTGTTGTCACACAAAAAGAAAAATAGGGAAATATTAGAGTGCTACAAGAGCACCTAAGAGCATCTACAGCCGAACTCACCAAATTAACCGGGTGCACATAGAACCACTAACCAGACAGGAGAGAGTAGGAAAAACTTGACCCGACTAGACCACTCAAAGCCTCCTTAAACGTCCTCGGTATCCGGGACTCCTCGTATTGTCCTCATATATCGCCCGAGTATGAGAAGTGCCCTGGCGTGTCTGGTCAGTGATTCTACGTCCGCCACATAAGATTTGGCCCACTGCAGATCATCTTTGTTATTTTATTTCTTTCTTCGTTTCCATCTTCATCAATCCCATGCATGAGATCGGACGTATAGGAAAGATAGTGAGGGACGTGACTGCATGCACGGACAACTATGGACTCAAAACAGACACATCTGGACACTGACCGGGCACGTCCGCGGACGTTCGAGGGGTCAAATTTGCTAAGTCCGGATTTATATGCCCTAAGAGCTTGGGGAGCTGGCACATTTACAAAAAGCCCGTCCAGGAATCTCTTAATCACGCACAGGTCGAAGGGCTCCTCAGATGGCCACTGAATCTCGATCCAACGGCGAAGCTCGGACGGCAGGCCATCCGTTTCGTTTTCTTTTGCTTCTGCTGTTGGCGAACCTGCGCTGGGTACGCGCTTGCGGGCGTCGTGTAACGTCGTACGCACGACACGTGCTGCTGCTCATAAGCTTCAGTCCCTCGTTTGCCTTCTTTCTGGGAATAGTTCCTCCGTTGTCTGTTCGGTGATTCCACCGCGGTCGCCGTCGCGCGCAAGTTGCAGGGCCGTCCATGGCGGGGGCGTCGTACTCGGCAAATTCCCGGCCCCGGTCGCGCGCGGGTGACGTCGCGCACACCGCCGGGACAGCGGCACCCATAGAACGCCACCGATTCTTGGCCGGATCGCCGGTGCATGGACATGGCATGCAGCGCGCGCGGCCCGTAGCGCCAGTGGAGCTTGCGATGGCGACGGGGCCGGGGCGGGCGGCAGCGCCGTTTCACGCGGGACAGGCGACTACACGAGACGGGGGGCGAGCCCCGGGATGGCGCTCAAGCACTGCTGCTGATGATGCCGCTGCCGCTGGACGCCGCTGGCGCGCGAACTGTTGCTGATGCTACCGCGGCGACTGTGGCATGTTGCCGCTGTCCTGGCGCGCGTGGGCCTCTGCGACGTGCAGTACAGGGCCGAGAGGGAAGGGCTCCCCGTGCTGGATGGAACGGAGCGTTACTGTGTGCCCTGTGACTGCGTGTGCTGGGCCGGGTCAGGGATTTCTGTCTCTGCAGTGCGTGGTCCGGCTTAGAAATTGACAGGCCTACTGTGCAAGGGGCTGTCGTTGGTGGCAACTTGGACGTCGCCCTAAACACGAACCACGCAACTAACGAGGTAGCGGACTGCAGACCTACCTCTAAATCTGCTGTTCAGAAGTTTGGTGTAGCAGCAGATACGCACCCCGGGTGTCCACTCCTGGCAAAGATCTGAAATCAGTGGCGAATAGTAACAACTGTTGCTTCAGAAGTGTGGCATCGACGGAGGTAGCTGGTCGATGGCAGAGCGATACGGCGGCGAGTCGGCGACGCCGGAGTTGGCTGCTGTGTTGTCTGTTGAGCGCATGCACGGAGTTTGCTGCAAGATAGCACTGCGAGTGAAGAAGATCTAGGGGCCGTTTGGTTTCTACCCCAGCCAGCCCCGCCAACGGAGGGCACGCCAAATAATTGGCGGTCGATTTGGCCGCCAGAGCCTCACCAAAATATTGGCGCAGATATACACTAGGAGCGCTACGGTGGGCTGGGGCGAGCCAAAAAATCGGCGCTCATCCAAACGATGGAACCAGCCTGGTCAACGGCCAATATTTTGGACGGGCGGCTGTGGGCAACAATCCAAACAGCCCCTAGCTCACGTAGTTTGCACTTGTATTTTCCAAACCAGGCGCGGTTCCCCGTAGCTCTGTGTCGCACTGTTGAACGAGCCGCGAGGTGGACACGTCGCGGCCGGAGCGCCGAGGGGGTACGCCCGGCGGACGGACGGATATAGACGCGACGCCGTTGGCCCGCGACCGCAGGAGGAGAACAGTGCGCCCATGGCAGAGCTCGGGGGTCGTTGGTTGGGCGGCCGGCTCCCTTCCTTTCCCTGACGCCCGCGCGCAATCTCTGGTAGACACGTACCGCGCCGACGTACGACGCCGATGAGCTCTCCTGCAATCCTCCCGGCCAGTTGGAGCCGGCTGAGCTCTGGCGTCGTACGCTGCGCGCGCCAGCGGCGGTGGCGGGTACGCCGGATTGGACGGCACGGGGCGTGGAGTACGTACGTGCGTGCGTGAGAGCGTGTCCGGTTCCCTGGCCGCGTGCGTGCTTTCTTTTCAGTCCGCGCGAGTAGGTACGCAAGTGGGACTGTGAGCTGAGACGGATGGGACAAGGGGGCGTTGATGGCTGGTACGTATCAGCATGAGGCTCTTTTGCTTTGTTGTGTGAGACCAGGTTCGTCTTTTCTTCAGTGTACGCGACTTCAGTCTCCTATATAAGCGAGAGCGGTGGTGTCAATCTGATGCGTACTGCAAGATATCCTTTCCGGTTGCTATGCTGCCCACGTTGAGTTTGTGGCAACATGGTGGATGTTTCGCACGTACTTACACTGCAGATTAATCTGAGTTCCGGGCTTCAGGCCTTCCATTCCGTACAAACAAAGCTGGTGCCTCATTGGCTCATACTCCCTCCATTCCACAATGTAGTGCTTTCTTTATCCCCGTGCTTCAACTTTAACCGTAAATTTAACTACCAAGACCGATTGCGGCAGGAACAAAAATTATATCAGTGAATTCGTATTTGAAAGAAGTTTTTAATTATGTAACTTTTTCTCCCGGCACAGTCGGTCTCGTTTGTTAAATTTATGGTCAAAGTTCGACCTCAAAAAGCGCAGGCGCACTATATTTTGAAATGGAGGGAGTACAAGTTTTTCTTTAACTACCAATGTGCCAGTGCGTTCCAACGGATTCAAAGTAGAATAAATTCTAATGCATATTCATAAATCTGAAACAAAACAGTCTAATTTTGATATACATATATCACTAAAAATATCGTGTGTTTCATTCAAAATATATTCCTTTGACTGTTTTGATGAGGTAAGAGAGGAATGTGGTTAGTTTCAAGATACTAAGGGATTTTTTATAAATTGGATCAGAGAGGTGGGATATTGTTGTAAAAAGACCACAACTTACATCACAGTCGTTAGATGCAGATTTAATGTTCAGAAATGATGAATGACAGACACATCATCATCACCAACCAAGTTTTTTATATAGGAGTAAAAGAGAGTAAAGATATATTTGAGGCAAATACATCAGTGGCACATTAAGATGCCCAGGATGACGGGAGCTCCTATTCAGCGCCTTTGCCGGTTCCGGCGCCCACGAACGAACACTCTTGGACCCGGGCCAAAACGTGTGCGGTTTGCTGGCTGGTCACATCGCTTTAGTGTTGACTGTCCAGGGTTCGCTGCTGCTTGATTGCCGTTGACTTTTGAAAGAAAAGTCTAAAAAACAAAAAATCACAAAAAAAGCCAAGAAATAAAAAATGTACAAGAAAATTTTAGAAAAGTTCACAAATTTGAAAAGAAGGTTCATCAAATTCGAAAAAGGCCACGGATTTGAAAAGGTTCATCAAATTTGGAAAAAGGTTAATTAATTTTCAAAAAGCTCGTCAAATTAAAAAAAAGTTCACCAATTTTCAAAAAGTTTTCATCAAAAAATTAAAACAATTTATCAATTTTGGAAAAAGTTCATCAAATTAGAAAAAAAATCATCAATTTTCCAAAAAGTTCATCGATTTCTAAAAAAAGTTCATGAATTTAAGTTTTTCCATCGACTTAGGAATAAAGAAAGAAAAAGAAAAAACAGCAAATGAAAAAGGGGAAAGAAAATGGAAAAAAGGAAAGACTAAAGAAGAAATGATAGGAAAAGATAAAACTTACCAGATCGATTTGGTGGGGCGGTGGTTATTGTAACGTTCCTCGATGCGGGGGGTCACTGGTTCAATTCACTCATTGGCCCTGTTTGGATACTCTAACTCAGTTAGAGGTTAGAGTTAGATTCTAACCCTAAATCGACCCTGAACTAACTCTAACCAAAAAGGTGTTTGGATGGCAGGGTTAGATGGAGCGCGGATACGGCGAGGCGCCTTCACGGGCGGTGCGAGAGGGAGGGAGGGAGAGTACGAGAAGCTTAGAGGAAGTGGGGAGGGATCTGATGCGGGAAGAGCGAGAGAAAAATATGTCTTTTAATGGTCCCGAGAAAAACTAACCCAAATAAGCACATCTTGGGTGGGTTAGTTTTTTGGGGTGGGTTAGATGCATCTAACCCAAACTAACCCTCCTGTTTGGATACTTTTGGTCAGTTAAGTCCAAGCTAACCTAAACTTACTCTAACCCATGGATTCAAACAGGGTCATTGTGCGTGTGTTTTTTGCGTTGTAAAAAACAGATAACGAAAAGGGAAGATGGACCGGCCCAGCGCGGACATGCAGTGTGCGCTAGTTTGCAAAATGCATGCTTTTCTCAAAAAGAAAATAGTTTGCAAAGTGCATGCTAACGGGCGTGAAGCGCCAAATAGGAAGCACCCAGGATGACCAATTTAATGTCTAAATTTGAAAAATACATGAAATGGATGTCAAGCTTATTTCACGGTGCAAATATTGAGCCGCCAAAGGCGCCTGCATGGTGAGCCAGAATGGCACCTGGCCCACCGTCAGTGGCTGAAAGAGGTTGAAGCATCGCATTTTTTGTTAAAAAAAGCCCATAAATTTGTACCAAATCTCGTAAACAAACCCCCAAATATTACTATGACGGTCACATCCCACTCATCAGTGAACAGTGACCATTGGTCCCACCTATGACTGAACAATACAAAGAGATAAATTGATATGAAAAATGATGTCATGTAGGTGTTTAAATAATATACATACAAATAAAATATTTTTACTTTCAATAATATTCATGCATTACTTTAAGAAGTATTCTTATAATAAAAATAATATTTATAAACTATCAGAAAGTTTATATATTTTAAATTATATTTATTTTTGGATAATTAACATTTAGTTTTCCAAACGTATTTTAAAAATTACTTAAATGATGGACACTTTTCTATATACTACATGAATATTTATTAAAACCACAGACATTTTTAAAATTATATGGGCATTTATTTAACTATATAAATATATAAAGAAATTATATTGATTTTTATATTAAATATGTGAATATTTTTTAAATTACAGAAAGATTTTTATAATTCACAGAAATTATTTTAGTAATATAATTATTTTTTTAATAGTAGATGAATATTTTTGAAATTACATACCCTTTTTTTAAGAAAGATATTTTATGTGTATGTGTATTATTTATGACAGATGAGTATTGAAAATTTCCATTACTGTTGTTATAATTTGCACATTTTTTTACAAATTTCTACGAGAAGGGAAAAAACCAAATATTGAAACTATTTTGAGCAAAGTTCTAAAAAGATGAAAAAATAACATGTGAAAATGGACTGCACTGACTACAACCTATTTAAGCCCGATGTGGCTGATCTATTAGAAGACATTAAGTTCAGTTATCCATTCTAGACTAGGGGTGCTACACATAGAGAGTTGGGTGGGCGGGGCTGAATCTTACACTAAATCTAGGTTGTTGCCTTATAGTGTTGTGTATTCATGGGTTACACCAACATATCTCGGCCACTGATTCTAGGCATCAATCATCATCGTATGGAGTCGCTAGGATGGCCAAGAATTGACACAAAGTCACGGGTCTGACTCAGTGTCCACCATTTTTCATATCAATTTATCCCTTTGTACTGTTAACCTACAGGTAGGGCCTGACGAACAATGTTCACTGACAGGTGGGATCCGGCGGTTAGAGTGGCGTTTGAGAGCCTGTTTATGAGATTTATCACTAATTTTGATGCTTTTTTGCAACAAAAAAATGTGACGGTTCTCCAACGTCCACTACCCATCAAGTTCTTATCAATTTATCCCGTCTGTGTTGTTCAGTGATAAGTGGAACCCGGCAGTCATAATGGCATTTGAAGGCCTGTTTATTAGATTTTGTACTCATTTAGTAATTCTTCTTAAAAAATGCGATGTTGCAGCCCTTCCGGTCACTAACACTGAGTCAAGCGTCACGTAGACGCCGCGACAGCTACGAACGAAAGTTGCACTATATTTGCACCTTGAGAAAAGTTCGAACACCGATTTCATGTACTACCTCTGTCCCGAATTACTTGTATTAGAAAAGGATAAAAATGGATGTATTTAATACTAAAATACATTTAAATACATCCATTTCTGCGACAAATAATTCCGGACGGATGGAGTATTTTTTATTTTGTTTTATACAACAAAGCGGTTTTTTTCTTAGAAAAGGAGGATGACCTCCGGCCTCCCAGATGCATGCGGCCATTTTATTGATTATTCTCGAGGACCTTACAAAGTAGTAGAATAATATGCTTGAATCTGCCATCTTGACAACATCTGCCGCTACTCTAATCCATATGATGAAGGGGTGCAAGCTGGGCCAAATACCCAGACATCTCACCTAAGCCTAACATCTAAAGCCGGGGGCTTCGACTGTGCCACATACCGGGCCCGGGTCACAAACCGGTCCGTGGCACTCACATGTGTCGTCGCCGCCATCTTCCACTGGTCCATCTTCAGAGCAGATTGAGGTGCCAACCTTGGCAGGTACCTCCGTCATCGACGCCACCATGACGCCAAACTATGACATCCACCTACGCGAGTCCATCTCCAAGCAACGGACGCAGATCCATGCTAGGATAGGGCCGCACCATCGCCGTCCGTTCCCTTCTTGAAGACGCCGCCAACGACCACCGGATCTCGTCGCCCACACAACCGGGACGCCAGATCCACCGCCCGCACGACTACTAGCCGGCCGTGCCTTGCCAATGGAGCCACCGCTTCAGATCTGGAGTTCCCCACGCAGAGGCGGGGCAACCAAGGCCCCGCCGCCACCATCCTTGGCGCCTCGGGCTTGCCCGGTGGCTGCCTCAGGCGGCGGCGAGGAAGGGAAGAGGCGGAGGGGCAATTAGGAAGGATGAGGGAGGAGGAGGGGGGTGGCTAGGGTTGGGAGGGAGGAGGAGGAGTTTTTAAAATTGGGAGAGAATTTCACTTTCCTGTCCTCTGCACCAACTAGCGATGCATACGGTCTTTTTAAGTATGAGTATTAGGATTTTTAATCTCGGTTATGCATCAAGCCTAGTCCTCAATGACAAAGTGGTAATCCTTTACTGCAATTTCATGTATCACCGGTATATTTGCCTCTTTATCTTTTGCGGGGCATACAAATGTTGAGGGCAGCAGACCAACAGCACCTTCCATTTCTCTGGTTTTTCGTGTAGAAATAACTTGTAAATCACTGTTTTGTGTCATGTGCCTACACACTGACCAGGATGTCAATGGGTGTTCGAAGAGTGATGGCACACGATAGAGTGCCCGAGATATGGCTCTTTTAGGAAGAGTGGCCAGGATAGGTAGTGTAAATGTGACAATCAACTACTCCCTCCGTAAACTAATATAAGAGCGTTTAGATCACTAAAGTAGTAATCTAAACACTTTTATATTAGTTTACAGAGGGAGTACTGTACTAGCCTAGACCGGATGTTTGGTGCGAGCTACTGGTGTTTTTTTTTGAGACAATTTTTTTCTAAGACAAGGGTGCGAGCTACTGGTGCAAGTAGGTAGCTACATCTCCATGTTCATTTTTTTAGAAAAAACATCTCCATGTATTTTTTAGGGAATGCCATCATGGCTAGCTTTATTGATTCGGCAATATCATTACATCGTTCACAAGAGCGTTTACAAGAAAATCTGAGGGTTCCTCAACCCAACTACTAGATGTATCATTATCATATGAATGTTTGGCTAAGAGGTGGGCAACACCGTTTGCTTCCCGTCGACAGTGCACAAACTCCACATTCCTGATCATACCTGCTAAAACGAAGCAGTCTGCAAAAATAGTTGTAGATTCACTCCATATCCTCTCCTGGCCTGAGCATGCATTAACAACTTGAAGGGTGTCAACTTCAATCTGAATTGAGGTATATCCCAAAGACTCCGCCAACTGAAGGCCATTTTTCATTGCCATTGTTTCCGCCATGTTAGCATCTATCACATGCGAGATTAACGTACATGATGCCGCAATAAAAGAACCATGGCTATCTCTGATCACAGCCCCCGTTGCTCCTTTCCCTTCATTCTCATGGAAAGATGCATCCATGTTTATCTTGACTATTCCTGAAGGTGGTTTTTTCCAACATTGCTCCCCAGATGTAGTCCCATATGTGTCTGAAGAAGCTCTCTGAAAATTGGCAAATCGCCTGGACTGCAATAGCATTTCTGCTCATTGGGGTACTATCTCATTATGTGTTTGCCTTCTTCTGAGCAACCATAGATACCAGCATTCTGTAATAATCCCTTCGCTTATCCCAATGTTCGGCATGTGTGGTAACTTTGAAGGTGGGAGCCGGAGTATGTACTCCAGAACAGCGGAGCCTGATCGATCCACAAGACGGGCTTCTGCAATTGTGTCATAAATTTCCAGTAACCTCCACATTTCCACCGCTCTGCCACAACTAAATAAGAGATGATGGATGTCTTCAGCCCCTTGATGGCAAATCGGACAACTTCCATCAGTACCAACGTGCCTGTTTGCCAAGATTGATTTTAATGGGATTAATCCATGAAGGGCCCTCCAGCCGAATATTTTCACTTTTCCCGGGACTCTTAGCTTCCATAGGATTGTCCAAACTGGATTTGACATTGATGGTCCTGTTATTGCCGACAAAGATCTTGAGTTGAACCGATGTTTCCATTCACAATGGTATGCCGATCTTACCGAAAAAATTCCAATACTATTGCCATGCCATGCTACAAAATCGTCAAATCCGTGGTGGCTTAAGGGAATCTGTACGATCCGGCTAACATCCACTGGGTTGAATATCCCACGTATTAACGTCTCGTCCCACTGCTCGGCATCTCCATGTTGGTGTGACCATTTTCTATTCGGTGCTTATGACGCAATTTACAGTTTTTTTTGTAAACTGGCGCCCACGCCTGAGCGATCGCTTGCAGAATGGGCAAGCCCATATTAGAAATGAGCGAGATCTGGTCCTGGTTTTGGGAAGCTTCCCAGCCGAAAGTTTCTTTTTTGTTTCTGTTTTTCTGGAAAGGTTTCTTTTCATTTTTCATTTTATGTGTACTTCTTTCAAATTCTATTTTATCAAAAGAATTGTAATGTTTTCCTAAAAAAGTTCCTCCAAATTCGTGAATTTTTTTCAATTTCACAAAGTATTTTCAACAATTTGTGATTTTAAAAAAATCGTTAATTTTTTAAAATTTTATGAACTTTTTCCATATTCGTGTACTAGTTTTCCATTTTTTTGTGAACTAGTTTTCATTTTCCGTTAACCTTTTTTCAAAGTTATGCACTTTTTTTTCAAATTCAGATTTGGTGAAGTTTTGTTCAAATTTATGATTTTTTTAATTTTGATGGTCAATGGTCAACAGTCAACTAAAAATGGGAAAATATTTCACAATTGCGGGCATGAATAATAGATGGGGCGACCCAGAAGTGGGGGCGCTTGAGCGCGGGATCAGGAACCGGCGCTACGACTACTGTATAGGAGCACCCTTTGGTGTGTGGCTATGTGCTTATAACGCCGTTTGTGGCAGGCCTCTACTACTTTTTTGGGTTGTGGCATTTGAACACACACACGCCACTGGGTTAGGATGGGCCTTATTAAAACCAACCAGCATGACATGCCGCACCAGAACTCAATTTTTTTTGTGTCTAAAAAAAACCAAAACTCAATTTTTTTAATGACATGCCTTGCTGCTTTCTTCTTCGTCTGCGGTTTCGCAGTGGTGTTTTTTTTAGGAAAAGGCCTTTATGCCTAGCTTTATTAAATTTAAACAACGCTTACATCGTCCGCTAAAAGTTCAGAGATAAAGACCGGAGGTGAGTCCAACCACACATTCGGTGGATCATCACGACCAAAAAGAGCTAGCGCATGAGCTACCGTATTTGATTCACGATTACAATGCTCTAACGAGACCTTCCCAAAATCAAGAATTAGTGATCTACATTCATCAAGAATTGGGGCTGCTACCATAGAATGACCAGAATTCTGTTGGATAGATTCCATGACGATAAGATTGTCCATTGAACCAAGAGTGAGTTGCAGCCGACCGAAATAGATAGCTTCAAGCCTTCGGCTAACGCAGCCGCTTCAGCTGACTCCACATCCGCTACGTACTCCAGCCTTGCCGTGGCCGCTGCTATGAACTGTCCGCTACCGTCCCTTATAATTGATCCACATGCGCCAGTGTTGTCATCAGCCAAGAAGGCGGCGTCAACATTCAGAGCTAGCTGACCCGCCAGGGGCCTCTTAGGGTGTTTTTTAATGACATGCCTTGCTGCTTTCTTCTTCGTCTGCGGTTTCGCAGTGGTGTTGGCACCGGCGGGGTCATCCCCTCTGCCCAAGGCTGGTGCTTGTTCACTTTAAATAATATATAGTGAGAACCGGGTACAGTGGGCCTAACAAATATGATAGTTTAAAATTAGTAATTTCATGAGTATGTATTGCATACCATAAAAATATAGTCAAAGCTTAAACAAGTAAATAGAATTTTACATTAACAAATAAGGTCTTAATAGCATATACATGGATACGGTGGATCCAAACCAATTTGTTAGGATAGGGTAGAGGTCAATAGAGATTGACCTTTTATTTTTTTTCCCTGGTAAATGGGTTGGGTCAAAATCTTAGGGTGCAACACGGCGTTAGTGTTAATGCATTATCACCGACGAACTATAGTAAGCAACCAATCAGTGATGATAAATGGTCAACTTTAGCTATCGAAGATTGACAAAAGCCAATTATTATTACCCGATCGTCCTATGGTTAGTTAGTGATAACTTTCCAGTCGACCCCTCGGGGCCTTATCACTAACCCTGGGTGGGTCGGTCAGTGATGATCGAACCACTAACCTATGGCCTATGGTCGGTCAGTATTGCGCGAACAATGTTAACTTTTTTTCTAATAGTGAATATAAAGCTCATAAACTTTCTATTTCACAACACTTTGAAGTAATGCTACTTTGAAGCACATTATCACTTCATTTATATTTTGTGGTCATTTCCATTTATTTTTTAATGCGCCATTTTCTTTTGTTATTAGTTGGGTTTGACATTCATACTTATGAAAAAGATATACAAATGATCTCCTGCACTTGTGGGTATCAGCCGCTTTGAGGCACGTCGAGGTAACAGCTGGAGTCGGTGCACAAGACAACGTTGACCCATGAAGAGGGGCGTTTGAGCTGACTCGGCCACACGAGCGAGAGTGATGGCATCGGGAAGCTCGGGCGAGCGAGAGGAGGTAGAGGCGACTAATGTGAAGCGGGAGGTGGCGGTTGGAGGCTGAAAGTTCAGTCTTCCAGACTTTTCGGCATAGGGTGTGGGGTGTCTGCACTCTATTTGGATGGGGTCAAAACATAATATAGGTTGGTACGTGAAGAAACATAGATATTGGGGTTGAGATAGGTAATCTGGTGGAGCACAAAATGTGAGCTCTCGACAACTTTGTGGTATTGTTGATGGAATAGGTTGTCTTATGGAGATTTTCACGCTAGGAAAGGAACCAATAAAACTGCATTGGAAGAGAGAGAGAGACTCGAGAAAGAAGCTAAGTCGAGTAGAGAAAGAGAGAGTAGGGGTTTATACTTACCCATTGACCGGAAGGTTGACATGGTAGATAAGAGAAAGGGGGTGATGTGAGAAGACTGGCTAGGACAAAATTACAGTTCAAACAAACCAAATGGTGGTGGTGGTGTGTGTGTGGGGGGGGGGGGGGGGGGGGGGGGCTATCTCAGATGATTTTGTGAATTCATGAGGTTCTATGAACCAAATTGAAGTTCAGAGTTGAAGTCCAAAAACCGTCTTTCAAACATAATCCCAACTAGTCGTAGGATTTGGCAACAAAAGGAAAGGTGGCAACAAGTAAAGGAAGTGGCAAAGGAAACTGGTGTTCTGGACTACCAGTCGTTAGTATGAATTGTGGTGATGCACATGAGCATGTTTCGATCTATCATATATGATCAACGATAATGCTATTTGGTAGATGCGTGGATGGGCTCCAGAAACATGAAGTCCACTCCTTTTACACAATATTTTCATACCCTACTTTTTTAAAAGTATATCTGCACACAACCATATTATTAAACAAAGTAGCCACAAAAAATGTAGTACAATACAAGTTCACAAACCAAACTGAAATAAAAGGAAATAATTGTCAAAACCGACACAAATATGACAAGATGACCGTACACCTATCCTATTGTTGGATCGTCAGCCAAACCGGTTGTAAGTAGCCCGTGCTAACGTCTGCCAACAGTTGCACCTTGACTTTCGCATGGCTGAGTAACGACCATGTACAGATCTAGCCAGTTGCCTGGTAGATGCGCTACAAAACATTTGTGATGTTTTGCCTGTTAAAAATCACGTCATTCCTATAGTTTCAAATAGCCCAAAGTAATGCACTCTGTCCGACTCGAATATGCGCCCCTGTTTTAGGCTCTACCCCATTAAGCCATGCCCCAAATAAGTGTCAATACTATTAGGAGGACTGACATTAAAGGACGACACATGTATTGTATACCATGCTAGTGGGCATTTGAGGAAAAGTTGTTGGATAGATTCATCATGTCGTTGAAACAACTTCATTTACTACCCTCCTAACTATGATTTGTCAAGTTGTTCTTAGTGAAGATCACTTCCATGTGAACAAACCACATAAAGACCTTTATTTTTAGAGGCACCTTAATTTTCCAAACGTGAAGCGATTTTGGGATTGGACCACTGTTTATCAATTTTGTATGCATGATTTAACTGGGAATACCTCCGACACCGAAAGTTTTCAGTGTAGCGTATCTGGCTCATCAGAAAGGTTAACCTTCACCAACCTACGCACAAGATGTAGCCATCTATCCCATCGTTCCCAAACCAGGGATCTCCTGAACTAAATGTTTAAGGGAATTGATCCTATTGTTGTACTTACGAAGGTGTACATTGTATAATATTGTAAAGGGTTGGATATTGTACGGACAACGGCGTTTTCCCTAGCCATATATCTTCCCAAAATCTAGTAGTGTTACTGTTTCCTACAATGGATTTGCTCCTATTGAAGAAGGCAACCTTTATCATCATCAGCCCCTTCAAAAAGGAGAATCATTCGGCTGCATCATTACTTGTGTGAGGGTTTTTGATTGCAAGTACCTGTTACTCAATAACTATATCCACACATCCTCCCCTCTAAATATAACCTATGCAACCATTTACTGAGCAGGCACCTATCCTTTACCTTAAGGTTTTCAATCCCTAAACCCCCTTGGTACGTCGGCCCACAAATTATAACCCACTTGGCCAGCCTATACTTGGATTTATTAGCATCGCTTTGCCAGAAAGAAACGTGATCGATAAAAGTCCAGCATTTTCGATACCCCCACAGGTACTTCAAAGAAGGACAATAGAAACATTGGCATACTTGTAAGCATAGATTTTATCAGAATTAGTTGACCCACATAAGACACAAGCTTGCCCTTCCAGCAACTTAGCTTCTTCTCAAATCGATCCTCAAGGCACTTTCATTCTTTGTTGGTTAATTTTCGGTGATGATTTGGGACTCCCAGGTAACTAAGCAGTAGAGATCCCAACTCACAACCGAACAACTATCTATAGTTTTCCTATTCTTCCTTGGCCCGCCCAAAACAGATCAGTTCACTATTGTTGAAATTAATTTTCAAACCACACAGTTGTTTGAAAATGATAGTATCATCTATGTTTTGTAGTATGGACACCCCACCCTCAACAAGATTAGGAATGAGCCCACCCACCTGACCGTCCTCTTTGGTTCGACCAATGAGAACTGCCAACATATCAGCAGTGACATTAAACAGGATAGGAGGCATGGGATCCCCCTGTCCCAGTCCCTTTTGCGTTTGGAAATAATGACATATATCATCATTGATCTTGATCCCTACACTGTCTTCTTGTATAAAGGATTTGATCTGCTTCCTACAGGCCGCGTCAAAACCCTTCATACGCAAAGCCTGTTGCAAAAATGACCACTTAACTTTATAGTACCTAGGTGTAAATTGGATCAACATATGTTTCTGTTTGTGGCTTACCCAAAAAATACAAATACAAACTTTAAAATGATCTCGTATTTGATCCAAAATTTGTCTTTTTTGTGTAGCCCACAAATCAATTTATTATTAAATAAAACTTTGCAGAAAAAGGAGTTATTTTGGAACTATATTTTTCCCGTGCTTTCAAAACCTCAAAATGCAAAAGGCCTTCGTCTTTTTATGAAAATGGAAGCTTTATTATGCCCTGGCTCTGCATCCAGGGTGCATAAGCACAAGTTATTAGTTATATTACATAATCAAAAGCTTCAAGAGCATATACACATCGTACCCCTTGGCTTGTGCTCTCAAGACCCACGCGATTAGGGATCCTTCGTGTCGTGCCGGCGTCACAGGTCTGCCTCGCTTTATGTGGCATTAGGACATGGTGACACTATGGACCCGAGCTCTTGCCGGTAGGAGGGCTCCTACCCCATTTTTAGGTGTCTTTTTGTCGTTCAGGGTTTGTGTCCTGCCAAGAAAGACGAGTCGACGACAGCTCCCTGGGGATGCAATATGGTTCGCCTTGTCTAGCCCTTGTCCCGATGGTGCATCTACCATCGTTGAAGAGCGTGTGGAGATGTGTCTTTGGGGATCCCGCGGGATTCGATTGGAGTTGCCTTCGGTGGATCTACTTGGTCAATATTTGTTCGTCTGTGTTCATGTCTACGCTTCTCTTTATGGGTGATGGTTGTCGTTCTAGTGCAGTGGTCCTATGTGTCTTAGCACAACGATTTTCTTACTTTCTACTACGATAATGTTTGCCCGACGGGGAGGGCTGATGGGGGGGGGGGGGGGTCTTAGGCTTGTACATGTAACATGGATGTAATATTTGTTACTACTGCCGACTATTGATGAATAAATTCTAAGTTTTTTCAAAAGAAAGCTTTTAAGAACAAAACAATACTGTAATTGCCATTTTCGTCAGGCATGTCATGCACGGGGAAGCAATTAGCCCTCTGTAAATGGAGTACCTCTCATAAAGTTTTAATCCATGTGCCAGCCATTAGCACTGGCCATAGAACCAACTGACATAAACCCCTAAAATCCATAATGTCATAGTAACTCATAATAAATCTAAAAGCTACCACTAATAGTGCATTTTCAAGCTACTGGAGTAGTACATAACTACTTGCTGCAATTAGGCAGTTCCTCATTACGTCACACTTCTTCAGTCTTCGGAGCCTCACTTGCTCTCCACCCCCGCCTCCGCAGCTCTCCGCGGGGTGCTCTTCCGCCGGCTCCCATTCTGCCGGAATCCGGTTGGAGCTCTCGCCGGAGCGCCGCCCTTCCCGTCCGTCGCTGACTCCGACCCGCGCTTCGACTGCCGCCGCCTCTTCTTCCCTCCATTCCCGGCTGCGCCCGTCGACTCCTTGCGTGGCGCAATCTCTTCTTTTGTGCCGTCGCCGTCGTCTTCAACCTTGGCGGTGTCCTCTTCCTCATCGGCGTCGTGCTTGCGAAGCTTCTGTGGCCGTCCCCTCCTCTTGTAGGCTGGGATCACCTCCTCGCCCGCGCTACCGGCGTCCTCGTTCTTCGCAGCTTCCATCGATTCCTTGGCCTTCCCACCTCTAGGCCTGCCCATCCAGGATCCAGGCAGCCCGCAGCCTGACCCAATAGCTCTAATAACAGAGCTGCAAGTAGCAGAAATAAATCGAGTGAGACCATCTTTCCTCTCGGTGCCTACCTTGGAAAGAATCAACCAAATAACTGATGCATAAAGAGACATGATTTTCAGTCAAAAAAGAGAGCAGAAGACAAGGTTTCAGACTTTCAGTCAGCATCTGAAAATCTGCTACTGTAAATGGCTACAAGAAGGTTCAGATTAAGCAGCTGTTGGTTTAAAGCTCGGCTATCTAACGATGTATCCCTCCTTACAGATGCATGCCGTCTGTTGTTGGGGGTGAAATACACAAAAGATCTTCCAGAGTTCCGATGATTTCACCACAAATCAGTCTGTAGAACCAGGAGAATCAAAGGACTCCGACCTATTTCAGGTGGGAATGAAAGCTTGCTTGCTTGCTAGGTGGGTATCCAAGGAGAACCAGCTACAAAGCAACCTAACCACTGTACCATCTAAATCCAACAACCAAAAACAAAAGGCAAGAACCGCGCGAGCAACCTCATATCTACCAGTGGAGCACAATCAAGAACCCCAAATCATCACCCCGGGACCAACTAGGGATTGATTAGCAGAAGAACAGAGAAAGAAACGGCGAAGAACCTGCAACGACGCGGAGGCTGGCTGGCAAGGCAAGGCAGGCGACGAGCTTGTTCTAACAAAACTCCCCTCTCTTGGATTCTTGCAGCAAGAGGAGATCTTCAGAGGCTTGCTGGTTTGTCTGGACTGATCTATGGTTGGTTTGCTAGTTTGTCTGGACTGATCTACGGCTGCTCTCGGGCAAGAACAAGACGGAGAACAGAGGAGGCGCAGGGTGATGCTGTTGGGCCAATGGACTATGGGCGGCAGATACGGACGGTGGGTGGGGAGCGTCTGAGGTTTTGTGGAAGATTGTGCGCACACAGAGAAGAGAAGAGAACCGAGAGGCAGAGGAAACTGGTCACACTATTCTCCAGAGAGAGGGAGAGTGGGAAAGATGCTATACCGCCCATGGACCGCAGTAACAACGTGGAGGCACAGGCAGGAATGTACCCGCAGGGCATCCTGGGGCAGCGTCACGGTAAAACCACCCATTTCTTCTCGCTTTTGCTTGTGGTTTACAAGACTTGGCCACTGAGGACGGCGGGGACAAGTAACGTGAGAGACGAGACAAGGCCAGTGTGAAATGTCCCCTGGCGACGCAGTGTACGTGGATGCACTGATGATTCCCTGTTTGTAGTTTTGGAGGGAAATGCGCAGAGGGGTGAAAAATGCTGGAAGAGACAAAGGATTTACCATCCTGGTGGAAAACACCAAACTCGGCCGTGTCCTCTCCACGGAGGACGAACCAACGACATGGACGACTCATCACGTAGTTATGGCCGTCCCGTGCACCCCCCGGCCTCCGAGGATTTGTACTATCGACCTTTTGGTTTCAGTTTAAGCCTATGGCAAGCAAACTTCTTCAAAAACCTGACCTACCTTGGGTCAACTGATTCTTTCAACACTACTCTCTCGACTTCACATCTAGGCCACCAACCCCCCCCCCCCCCCTCCCCTACCTCTGGAAAATCGTTAACCAACAACTATACCACCTTCGTAAAATTTCTTTCGTCCTTACTAACAATGGCACTTCCACTTTCTTCTGGCTCGACACTTGGCTCTTGCCGACTCCGCTTGTAAAAAAATACCCCCACCTTTTATCTCACTCCACTGCTCCCTCTGTCCTGGTATCTCATGTCATGCATAATGATTTACTCGCTACTCTGCGGAACCGCCTAACCAATGTGGCTTCTGCCGAGCTTGCGTTTGTTTTGTCTTTGTTGCAGGATGTTACCACAAGCAATGCGCCCGACGACAGGTTCCTCATCCACGGCTCCTCGTTCACCTCGAGGTGCGCCTACTCTTTGCTCTCCTCCGATCATGAGCTTGACCTCAACGCTGGGCACATTTGGGGATCCAAGGCACCAATCAAGGTGAGGATCTTCGGCTGGCTCCTCTGCCGTGACAGGCTAAGCACGATGGCGAACTTACATCGCAAGACCATTACCTCGGGATCGTCTTGCCCTCGATGTGACTTGTCTTCTGAGGATGCGGCGCACCTCGCTCTACTCTGCCCATGCACGGGCAGGTCTGGTCCATACTGGGACTCCATGCCCCTAACCGCATCGACCTCATCTGGGATACTCCTACTCCGGTAGGCCTCGACATCAACATTTGGCCTACTGTCGCCCTTGCCGTCCTCTGGAAGCTCTGGGATTCCAGAAACGCTCGTGTGTTACGTAACGAGATACACTCCCCCCTAGATACTATTCAAAACATTATCTCCGATTTCACGCTTTGGTCCTTCAGATTTAAGGACCACGTTAGTAGGGAGGCTGCCGTGTCTTGGCGCCTGTACCTCTCCTCTCGCTGTAATCTATAATGTATTCTGCAATTTTCCCTCGGGCACCTTTGAGTAATATATTCAGGTGGGGATCCTCTCCCCCCGGTGATTGTTCAAAAAAATGGCCATCAGCTTCACTGCTAACGAGATGTACCTCCCCCCTCACCCCCCCCACCACACCCTACACTCTCCTCGCATTGCCACCATGGAGGGTTCACCGACGAAGGCATGTTGAGCCTGGGGAGGGTGGCGGCAAGACGAATTCGTCCCTCTCGACGTGTTGCGTCCTCCTCCCCTCAGATCCACTCTCGACTCGGGTCGAGAGCTCCTCCCATATTGCTGCTCCCCTTGCTGGTCCGGCGTGTGAAGCGGCATGGTGTGGCCTTGGCCTTGGCTACTACTCCTCTGCAGGTCCCCTCTCCCTCGACGGTGTAGCCCGGCTCCTCTTGTTTTGTGAGCTGATGTGGGCGTCGATGTAGGCACAACCACTACGGCTGGGCTAGCACTTTGCTGGCCTGCCTCGGTGCACACGTTTCGCCTCATCCCCGACGGCGTCCTCCTTTAAGTTGCGGCGGCGACTAATGACCTGCAAGCGTAGGGGATCGCAACAGTCGTCGAGGGAAGCATTTCAACCCAAATTTATTGATTTGACACAAAGAATACTTATAAGACTTAACAACTGAGTTGTCAATTTAACCACACCTGGATAGATAACTTACTTGGTACAATTTACTAGTAGCATAGTAATATGATAGCACTAGCAACAAAATAGTGACGGAAATAGTAATGCAGAAAAGTACTTTGTTTTGGAAATTTTAATATGGACTGCATACAGGTTGAAATGAGTGAACAAGCACTTATCGACAATTTTCTTTCAGTTTAAGCCTATGGCAAGCCAACTAAAAACAGCCATTAGCTTCACTGCTAACGAGATGTAACCCCCCCCCCCCCCCCGCCACACACACACACCCACTCCTCCCCAAGGCGCAACGGGGAAACTCTACACTCCCCTCCCATTGCCGCCACCGGAGGGTTCACCGGCAAAGATGTGTTGAGCCAAGGGAGGGTGGCGGCAGGATAGATTCATCCCTCTCGGCATGTTGCGCCTTCCTCCCCTGAGACCTACTCTCGACGCGACTCGAGAGCTCCTCTCCATCTGCTGCTCCCCTTGCTGGTACGGCGTGCGAAGCAGCATGGCATGGCCTCGGCCTTGGCTGGTACTCCCATGCAGGTCTCCCCTCCCCCGACGGTGTTGCCCAGCTCCTTTTGTTGTGTGTGCTACTGCGGGCCTTGGTGTAGGCACAACCGCTGCGGCCGGGCTTGCACTTTGCTGGCCTGCCTCGTTGCAGGTGGGTCACTAAAGGAAATATGCCCTAGAGGCAATAATAAAGTTGTTGTTTTATATTTCCTTATTCATGATAAAGGTTTATTATTCATGCTAGAATTGTGTTGATCGGAAACTTAAATACATGTGTGAATACATAAACAAATATTGTGTCGCTAGTAAGCCTATACTAGACTAGCTCATTGATCAAAGATGGTTAGGGTTTCCTAACCATAGACATGTGTTTTCATTTGATAACGGGATCACATCATTATGAGAATGCTGTGATGGACAAGACCCATCCGTTAGCTTAGCATATTGATAGTTTCAGTTTATTGCTATTGCTTTCTTAATGTCAAATACATATTCCTTCGACTATGAGATTATGCAACTCCCGGATACCGGAGGAATACCTTGTGTGCTATCAAACATCACAACGTAACTTGGTGATCATAAAGATGCTCTACAGGTATCTTCAAAGGTGTTTGTTGAGTTGGCATAGATCGCGATTATGATTTGTCACTATGAGTATGGGAGAGGTATCTCTGGGCCTTCTCGGTAATACACATCATAAGAAGCCTTGCACGCATAGTAACTAAGAAGTTAATTGCAAGATGATGTATTACGGAACGAGTAAAGAGACTTAGCGGTAACGAGATTGAACTAGGTATGAAGATACCAATGATCGAATCTCGGGCAAGTAATATACCGATGAGCAAAGGGAATTATGTATGTTGCTTCGACCGATAGACATCTTCGTATAATATGTAGGTGCCAATATGGGCATCCAGGTTCTGCTATTGGTTATTGACCGGAGAGGTGTCTCGGTCATGTCTACATAGTTCTCGAACCCGTAGGGTCCGCACGCTTAACATTCATTGACGATATAGTGTTATATGAGTTATATGATTTGGTGACCGAATGTTGTTCGGAGTCCCGGATGAGATCACGGACATGACGAGGAGTCTCGAAATGGTCGAGAGGTAAAGATTGATATATAGGACGATGGTATTCAGATAATGGAAGAGTTTCGGAGTGCATCGGGTAGGCATCGGGTCAGCGGAAGGGGTTCCGGACAGCCCCGGTAAGTGTATGGGCCTAATGGTCCAAACGGGGGGACAGACCAGCCCACTAGGGGCTGGTGCGCCCCTCTACATGGCCAGCCAGCCCTAGGGGAAGGAAAGGGGAGGGGTGGCCCCTCCTGCCTTTCCCTCCTCACGAGAGAAAGGAAAGGTGGGGGGGTCGCCACCTCCTCCTCCCTTCCTCCCACACTCCAATAAGGAAAGGGGCGCCACTCGGGAGAGACCCCAAGTAGGATTCGGCCTACTTGGGGGCGCCTCCTGGCTGCTTCCTCCTCCTCCCCACCTATATATATGTGGGAGGGGGGCGCCTAGCACAACTACAACAATTGCTTAGCCGTGTGCGGCGCCCCTCCCCCCTCCACCGTTTACACCCTCGGTCATATTTTCATATTACTTGAAGGAAATATGCCCTAAAGGCAATAATAAAGTTGTTATTTTATATTTCCTTATTCATGATAAAGGTTTATTTTTCATGCTAGAATTGTATTGATCGAAAACTTAAATACATGTGTGAATACATAAACAAATACCGTGTCCCTAGTAAGCCTCTACTAGACTAGCTCGTTGATCAAAGATGGTTAAGGTTTCCTAACCATGGACATGAGTTTTCATTTGATAACGGGATCACATCATTAGGAGAGTGATGTGATGGACAAGATCCATTAGTTAGCTTAGCACAATGATCGTTCACTTTTATTGCTATTGCTTTCTTCATGTCAAATACTTATTCCTTCGACTATGAGATTATGCAACTCCCGGATACCGAAGGAATACCTTGTGTGCTATCAAACGTCACAACGTAACTGGGTGATCATAAAGATGCTCTACAGGTATCTCCGAATGTGTTTGTTGAGTTGGCATAGATCGAGATTAGGATTTGTCACTCTGAGTATCGGAGAGGTATCTCTGGGCCATCTCGGTAATACACATCAAAAGCTTGCAAGAAATTGTTGGGGAACGTAGTAATTTCAAAAAAAATCCTATGCACATGCAAGATCATGGTGATGTATAGAAACGAGAGTGAAGAGTATCGTCCACGTACTCTCGTAGACCGTAAGTGGAAGTGTTATGAGAACACGGTTGATGTAGTCGAACGTCTTCATGATCCAACTGATCCAAGTACCGAATGCACGACACCTCCAAGTTCAGCACACGTTCAGCTCGATGACATCCCACAAACTCCGATCCAGCAGAGCTTCATGGGAGAGTTCTGTCAGCACGACGGCGTGATGCCGGTGATGATGTTGCTACCGACGCAGGGCTTCGCCTAAGCACCGCTATGATATGATCGAGGTGGATTATGGTGGAGGGGGGCACCGCACACGGCTAAGGGATCAATGATCAACTTGTGTATTCTAGGGTGCCCCCTGCCCCCGTACATAAAGGAGCAAGGGGGGAGGCCAGCGGCCCTCCTAGGGTGTGCCAAGAGGAGGAGTCCTCCTCCTAGTAGGAGGAGGACTCCCCTTTCCTACTCCTACTAGGAGGAGGAAAGGAAGGGGGAAGGGGCGAAAGGAAGGAGAGGGAGGAAAGAAGGAAAGGGGGGCCGACCCCCTAGTCCAATTCGGTTTGGGCTAGGGGGGCCACGCGCCCTGCCTCCTCTCTTCCACCACTTGGCCCATGAGGCCCAATACTTCTTCCCCGTATTCCCGTAACTCCCAGGTACTCCGGAAAATACCTGAATCACTCGGAACCTTTCCGATGTCCGAATATAGTTGTCCAATATATCAATCTTTATGTCTCGACTATTTCAAGACTCCTCGTCATGTCCACGATCTCATTCGGGACTCCAAACTACCTTCGGTACATCAAATCACATAAACTCATAATACCGATCGTCACCGAACGTTAAGCATGCGGAACCTACGGGTTCGAGAACTATGTAGACATGACTGAGACACGTCTCCGGTCAATAACCAATAGCGGAACCTGGATGTTCATATTGGCTCCTACATATTCTATGAAGATCTTTATCGGTCAAACCGCATAACAACATACGTTGTTCCCTTTGTCATCGGTATGTTACTTGCCCGAGATTTGATCGTCGGTATCTCAATACCTAGTTCAATCTCGTTACCGGCAAGTCTCTTTACTCGTCCCGTAATGCATCATCTTGCAACTAACTCATTAGTTGCATTGCTTGCAAGGCTTATAGTGATGTGCATTACCGAGAGGGCCCAAAGATACCTCTCCGGCAATCGGAGTGACAAATCCTAATCTTGATCTATGCCAACTCAACAAGCACCATCGGAGACACCTGTAGAGCACCTTTATAATCACCCAGTTATGGTGTGATGTTTGGTAGCACACAAAGTGTTCCTCCGGTACTCGGGAGTTGCATAATCTCATAGTCATAGGAACATGTATTAGTCATGAAGAAAGCAATAGCAACAAACTAAATGATCATCGTGCTAAGCTAACGGATGGGTCAAGTCAATCACATCATTCTCTAATGATGTGATCCCGTTAATCAAATGAAAACTCATGTCTATGGTTAGGACAGTCACAAAAAAAATGTCTATGGTTAGGAAACATAACCATCATTGATTCAACGAGCTAGACAAGTAGAGGCATACTAGTGACACTTTGTTTGTCTATGTATTCACACATGTACTAAGTTTCCGGTTAATACAATTCTAGCATGAATAATAAACATTTATCATGATATAAGGAAATATAAATAACAACTTTATTATTGCCTCTAGGGCATATTTCCTTCAGTCTCCCACTTGCACTAGAGTCAATAATCTAGTTCACATCGTCATGTGATTTAACATCAATAGTTCACATCTTTATGTGATTAGTTCACATCTAGTGAATAATAAGCATTTATCATGATATAAGGAAATATAAATAACAACTTTATTATTGCCTCTAGGGCATATTTCCTTGAGAAATGACTAAGGAGTTAGTCACGAGGTGATGTATTACGGAATGAGTAAAGAGACTTGTCAATAACGAGATAGAACTAGGTACAGAGATACCGACGATCGAATCTCAGGCAAGTAACATACTGACGAATAAAGGGAATTACGTATTTTGTCATAACGGTTCGACCGATGAAGATCTTCGTAGAATATGTAGGAGCCAATATGGGCATCCAGGTTCCGCTATTGGTTATTGACCGAAGAAGTGTGTCGGTCATGTCTACATAGTTCTCGAACATGTAGGGTCCACATGCTTAACATTCGTTAACGATATAGTATTATACGAGTTATGTGATTTGGTGACCGAATGTTGTTCGGAGTCCCGGATGAGATCACGGACATGACGAGGAGTTTCGAAATGGTTGAGAGGTAAAGATTGATATATAGGACGATGGTATTCAGACACCAGAAGTGTTTCAGAGGGTACCGGGTACTTATCGAATCGCCGTAAAGGAGTTTCGGGCACCCCCGACAAAGATATGGGCCTTATGAGCCAAGAGAGGGAATACAACAGCCCACAAGGGGTTGGTGCGCCCCTATACAGGCCAGCTCTATGAGGAGGAGAAGGAAAGAGGGGAGGGAAAGGAAAGTGTGGAGTAGGACTCCCCCTTCCTCCCCCCTCTTTCCTCCCCCTTCTTCTTACAAGGAAAGGGGGCGCAGGGCAAAGCAGCAGCCCTAGGGCTACCGACAGGTGTCTTGGGGTGCCCTAGGGCTGCCTCATCCCCTCCCACCTATATATACATGGGTAGGGGGCGCCACACAAAGACACACAACATTGTCTTAGCCGTGTGCGGCGCCCCCATCCATCGTTTACTCCCTCGGTCATATTTTTGTAGTGCTTAGGCGAAGCCCTGCGAAGATCACTTCACCATCACCGTCACCACACTGTCGTGCTGTCGGAACTCATCTACTACCTCACCGTCTTACTGGATCAACAAGGCAGATGACGTCACCGAGCTGAACGTGTGCCGAACGCGGAGGTGTCGTGCGTTTGGTACTAGATCGGTTGTAGCGCAAAGAAAGTTCGACTTCATCAACTGCGTTGTGAAACACTTCTGTTTACGGTCTACGAGGGTATGTAGACACACTCTCGCCCTCGTTGTTGTACATCTTCATGGATAGATCATTGCGTGTGCGTAGAATTTTTTTGTTTTCCATGGAATGTTTCCCAACAGTGCTTAGGCGAAGCCCTGCAGAGATAGCTTCACCATCACCGTCATCACGCCATCGTGCTACTGGAACTCATCCACTACCTTGCCATCTTGCTGGATCAAGAAGGCGGAGGACGTCACCGAGCTGAACGTGCGCTGAACGCGGAGGTGTCGCACATTCGGTACTCGATCGGTTGGAGCGCGAAGAAGTTCGACTACATCTACCGTGTTAACAAACGCTTCCGCTTACGGTCTACGAGGGTACATAGACACACTCTCCCCTCTCGTTGTTATGCATCTCCTTGATAGATCTTGCGTGTGCATAGATTTTTTTGTTTTCCATGCAACGCTTCCCAACAGCCACCTCATCATCGGCGACGTCTTCCTTCGAGTTGCGACGACGACTGATGACCCACAAGTGTAGGAGATAGTAACCGTCTTTGAAGAAAGTTTTTCAATCCAAAATTATTTATTCAACGCAAAGGGATCAAAAGAATACTTATAAGCCTTGGCATTTAAGGATACTTATAAGCCTTAGCATTTAATAATATTTATATCTGGATAGATAACTTGCTTGGCACAATTTATTAGTAGCACGGCAATATGATAACAGTAGCAATAAAACAATACCCCCTTTGTTCCAGAATATAAAGTGTATTGATTTCTATGCAAGTAAACTTTGAATGTTTGACCAAGACTATACAATAAAATAACAATATCTGCAATACCTAATAGATAAGATATGAAACTACTTTTCACATTGATCAAATGATATCAATTTCGTATCATAGATGTTCATATATTTTTCTAAAAAGTCAATCAAACATGAGCTCGTTGACATTTGAAAAAACAAATACACCTTATATAAAGGAATGGCGGGAGTAATAGAAACAATAAAGCAGAAAAGTACTCCGTTTTGGATATTTCAATATGGACTACATATGAATTGAAATGACTAAACAAGAACACTGAAATGTGTCTATATACGTCCGAATCAGAAAAAACGTTGGAACATCTTATAATTATGGACGAAGGGAGTAGTATATTGCAACAATAGTAATTTCAGAGAGAGCAACAGTAATAAAAAGCGTAGGCATGAAAGCAGTGGGTTTTGTTTTGATGAGAATCATTATGTAATAGTCATAACTTAGAGCGATAATAAACTAGCTTCAATTCATCAATCATATGTATGCATGTATTTTATATGTGGTTGTACGTGTTTACGATAAGAACTTACACAACATCTTTTTTCCTACTGAGGGAGTCCTAGACTAAGGGGTCCTCGGGCATCCGGCCTGTTGGGCATGGGCCAGACTAATGGGCTGTGAAGATACAAGACCGAAGACTCTCTCCCGTGTCCGGATGGGACTCTCCTTGGCGTGGAAGGCAAGCTTGGCGACCAAATATGAAGATTCCTTTCTCTGTAACCAGCTTTGTACAACCCTAGCCCCCTCCGGTGTCTAGATAAACTAGAGGGCTTAGTCCAGATCGGGATATATATTCAATCATAGTCATACAGGCTAGACTTCTAGGGTTTAGCCATTACTATCTCGTGGTAGATCAACTCTTGTAATACTCATATTCATCAAGATCAATCAAGTAGGAAGTAGGGTATTACCTCCATAGAGAGGGCCCGAACCTGGGTAAACATTGTGTCCCCTGTCTCCTGTTACCATCGACCTTAGACACATTGTTCGGGACCCCCTACCCGAGATCCGCCGATTTTGACACCGACATTGGTGCTTTCATTGAGAGTTCCACTGTGCCGTCCTCAAAAGGTTTGATGGCTCCTTCAATCATCTACAACAATGCTATCCAGGGGGAAGTCTTCCTCCCCGGATAGATCTTCGTGTTCGGCGGCTTCGCACTTTGGGCCAACTCGCTTGGCCATCTGGAACAGATCGACAGCTACGCCCCTGGCCGTCAGGTCAGATTCGAGAGCTTGAACTACGTCGTAGATGTCCGCGGAGACTTGATCTTCGACGGATTCGAGAACACTGTAGTCGCTCCCCGTCACCTCGATGAACATGACTTAGATCTGTCAACGGACCATACCCAGGAAATTACACCTGTAACCGCTCTGGCCTTAGATCCGGAGCAGGCCGCGCCATCCGAGGATGGGAAGCTCAACCCCGCCACGGAAGCCGCAGACTCCACGGTGTTGGAGCCGCACACAGACCTAACCTCAGGTAATGCCTGTGTCACTGGAACCTCGGACTTGTTTCCGGCTGTAAGTTCCGAACTATGTGCGTCTGCGCATGTCGAGCATGATCGGTCATCGATCACCGAATTCAGCGCCACGGACATCTTCCGGCACTCGCCCTTGGGTGATGTGCTTAACTCATTAAAAAATATATCCTTAGCGGAGGATTCACAGCCGAACTATATCTATTTCGAACTAGAAGCTGATAACACGGAATTTCGTTTCCCACCCGCAACCCACTTCATAGCCACTATCGAAGATTTAACCGATATGCTCGATTACGGCTCCAAAGACATCGACGACATGGACGATGATGCAGATGAGGAGCATGGCCAAAACCCGCCGTTCACCATACGCTAGACATCCACTTCCTCATACGACGTGTACATGGTGGATACACCTAAAGAACCCAACGACGACGACAAAGAAGATCCAGTCGAGGATAAACCTCCTGGAACACAGCCTAAGCGCCGACGTTAGTGGCGCCGCTCTAAGTCACGTCATGCAAAAGATAGAAATACCGGCACAGGAGAACATAATACTCCGGACAGTGCCGAAGATAATGAAGACCTCGTTGAAGCAACTTCCGAACAAGAAGAATGGGAAGATGGGCAGGTTAGCCCTGATGAATAGGCCATAAACAAAGACTCGGAGGACAGTAATTATCTTCCGATCTCCGAGGATGAGGTGAGCCTCGGCAACGAGGATTTCATCGTGCCTGAGGAACCTCTCAAGCAGGAACGCTTTAAGCGCCAGCTAATAGCCACCGCAAGGAGCCTAAAAAAGAAGCAGCAGTAGCTTCAAGCTAATCAAGATCTGCTAAGTGACAGATGGACTGATGTCCTGGCAGCCGAAGAATATGGCCTTAAGCGCCCAGCCAAAAGTTACCCAAAGCGCAAATTTCTACCTCAGTTCAATGATGAGGTGCTGGAGCCCATACCATCATCACGCAATCAGGCAGACCGACCACCACATGGTCGGGATAAAGCGGCAGCTCAAGCCGAATACCAGCCCGCCCCGCCTCATTATAAAGGCAGAGATAAAACAGCTCGTGGTCACACATATGACCTTCGGCAGGACCTGAACAAAAGAGCAGGATATACCAGATCGATCTACGGATCGCGAGGACATGCCTCGACACGTGTTGACGGCTATCTATCTGGACGTGACAAACCTAGTCATGCACAGGCCGAATGCCGCAGACGGACTCCATCGGAGCTATGTCACGATGCGGCCCGATATAGAGGCGCCGCACACCCCCTCTGCTTCACTGAGGAAGTAATGGATCACGAATTCCCAGAAGGGTTTAAACCCGTAAACATCGAATCATACGATGGAACAACCGACCCCGCGGTGTGGATCGAGGACTTTATTCTCCACATTCATATGGCTCATGGAGATGACCTCCACGCCATCAAGTACCTCCCGTTAAAACTCAAAGGGCGAGCTCGACACTGGTTAAACAGTCTGCCTGAAAATTCTATTGGCAACTGGGAGGACTTGGAAGAAGCATTCCTTGACAACTTCCAAGCTACATATGTCCGGCCACCAGATGCCGATGACTTAAGTCACATAGTTCAACAGCCTGGGCAGTCAGCCAGGAAGTTCTAGACTAGGTTCTTAACTAAAAAGAACCAGATCGCCGACTGGCCGAATGCCGAAGCCCTAGCGGCCTTTAAACATAGCATCTGTGACGAATGGCTCGCCCGCCACCTCGGCTAGGAAAAGCCGAAGTCAATGGAAGCCCTCACGGCACTCATGACCCTCTTTTGTGCGGGTGAAGATAGTTGGCTGGCCCATAGCAAAAATACAGCAAATGAAACAGGCACCTCCGAGGCCAAAAATAGAAGCGGCAAGCTCTGACGTAGTAGACACAAACACCGAAGCAATGGTGATAACACCGATGACACCACCGTCAATGCCGGATTCAGTGGCTCTAAGTCTGGTCAGTGGAAGAAGCCATATAAAAGAAACAATCAGGGACCATTCAGCTTGGACCGCATACTCGATCGTCCGTGCAAGATTCATGGCACCCCAGACAAACCAACCAATCATACCAACAGAGATTGTTGGGTTTTCAAACAAGCCAGCAAATTAAACGCCGAGAACAAGGAAAAGGGATCGCAAAGCAAGGACGATGACGAGGAGCCCCGGCAACCGAACACAGGGGGACAGAAGAAGTTTCCCCCTCAGGTCAAAACAGTGAACATGATATATGCTACACACATCCCCAAGAGGGAGCGTAAGCGCACGCTCAGGGACGTCTATGCGATAGAGCCAGTCGCCCCAAAATTCAATCCATGGTCGTCATGCCCGATCACCTTTGATCGTTGGGATCATCCGACCAGTATCCGTCATGGCTGTTCAGCCGCACTAGTCCTTGACCTAATCATTGATGGATTCCACCTAACGCGACTCCTCATGGACGGCGGTAGCAGCCTCAATATGCTCTACCTGGACACAGTGCACAAAATGGGCATTAATCCATCACGGATCAAGCCCACAAAGACTACCTTTAAAGGAGTCATACCAGGTGTAGAGGCCCGCTGTACTGGCTCAATCACACTGGAGGTTGTATTCGGATCGCCGGACTACTTCCGAAGCGAGGTGTTAATCTTCGATATCGTCCCCTTTCACAGCGGCTATCACACACTGCTCGGACGAACCGCATTTGCTCGATTCAAGGCTGTACCACACTATGCCTACCTCAAGGTCAAGATGCCAGGACCACGCGGCGTCATAATAGTTAATGGAAACACGGATGCTCCCTTCGCACTGAGGAGCACACCGCTACCTTAGCAGCAGAAGTACAGAGTGTCCTTTTCAAGCAAAACCTCAATTCGGCGGCCGAGCCCCCGGACACTGTCAAGAGAGTCCGGACTACTCTGCAGCAGGACAGCTCATCTTGTCAAGAGTTCAACTAGCAATTCGGCCTTCGTCTCAGTCCCGATCAAGTAGCGGCGTTCGTATCGCGCGTACATAACTACGCACTCAAGATACCATGGGCACAGATGGAGGCATAACTAGCCTGTGATCCACAATACGGCTCGGCCGCTCCCGGACACACATACTCTCACTGTTTCCTTTTCTCCTTTTCAGGTTTTCTTTCCACAGGTTCCCCCTGGTAGCTGAATCACCGGTCCTTTCAAAGGATAAATATACCAAGATGGCACAAAGCACAGACGTATAGGGGAATTTTTAGGTGGTTTCTTTAACAATCACTCTACCTGTTTTCAGGACCCACACGTATCTCTCTCTTGGTCGTGGCTCAGCTCGTTGATTATTGCACTATTTGTATCAATGCGCTTCAACATATTAATCAAATTATAACGGAAATAGTTTGCGGCCCAAATTCTGTGGCCTTGGCTCATCACCCTTGCTTTTTTTTGTTTTCCTTATTTTTTTATTGATAATCTTATCAGATAGCACCCGTACACTTTGGTACGTTCCAATTTTCCAGGGGCTTCATAGCGCCCCACAACATGGCAACAAAGTCCGAACACCTTCTACTGTTCGGCACCCCGAATTTAGCACTATATGCACTGGCTCCGAATCATGTCTTTGGTCAATAGTTGGGTTGCCCGGCTCCTGTGCTTGCTACCCTATGTTCCGCTATATTGGCTAGGGTAGTAAAGGGAGAACTACTGCGATTGTGTCCTGGTTTACCTGGATGAGCACCTCAGTAGAGAAAGCCGAAAACTGACTGTCATGATACGGCGAGAGCCGGTCAGCTCTTCGGAGGTCTCAAATCGTTAGATATTTTTCCGCATTACGTGAGGGATTGATACTTGCCCGATCAGGTGTTTATAGCTTCCTAGTTCGGATACCATGGGATGCGCCTAATTTTTATCGTCAAACTCCTATGGCTAAGTGAGGGTGTTCAAGCCGAATAGTCTCATTGCCTGGTTCGCTGCGCTAAACACCCCCTTCAAGGACCAAACAATTGGATCAAGAGTGTTTAGATTATATCCCGAACACCCCTGTACTTTCTACGTGGGGGCAGAAGCCGGCGACTGGCCAACTCTCAAATTTCACACAATACGGCCGCACAGGAGATGAAAATTTTCAAACAAACATTATATTACATAACAAAATGTGTTTCATCATACAAGGCAGAGACAACATGAATATGTTCATTCAAAAATAATGTCTTGCGCACATTGCGTCGCCACAATGCGGGACCCCTCCAGGACGTCTTCAAAATACTGCTCTGGCTTGCAGTGCTCCTTGCCTTCAGGTGGCCCCTCGGTTACAAGCTTGACGGCATCCATCGTCGCCCACCACACCTTGACACGGGCGAAGGCCATGCATGGCCTCTTGACGATGTCCAGCCGAGGGCAGGCACCTACTAGCCGCTTCACGAGTCCGAAGTAGCTGCTGGGTATAACTTCGGCAGGCCACAGCCGGATTATTAAATCCTTCATGGCCAGTTCGGCCACCCTATGCAGCTCGACCATCTGTTTTAGCTGATCGGTGAAGGGCACTGGATGTTCTAGCGCAAGGTATTGCGACCAAAACAGCTTCTTCGTCGAGCTCCCTTCTTCGGCTCGGAAGAACTTTGCAGCGTCGGACGCACTGCGCGGCAGATCCGCAAATGCCCTTGGAGAACTCTGAATCCGGGTTAGTAAGAAAAACTTCTTCTTCACATACTTGCTTTGCATACTAAATGCCTTACCCGCTGCGATCTTCTTGACCTCCTGGATCTCCTGGAGGGCACCCTGGGCTTCAACCCGGGCCGCTTCCGCGCTTTGGCGAGCCTTGGCGAGTTCGGTCTCTCGAGCCGAAACATCGCCCTCCAAGGCCTCACACTTCTTCACAGTGTCCAGGAGCTCTAGCTGGACCTCGTTCAGCCTGGCCTTAAGCTTCTTACGAGCGGCCTGCTCCTTGACAGCTTTCTCCTCGGCTTTGACTAGGGCCTTTTTGAGGGCCTCGACCTCGGTCGTCGCTCCTACACATATCATGACACTACGGTCAATATACATCATTTATTCTTTCCGAATATATATCGAGTCACTACATACCTTGCTGGTCTTCTAGCTGCTTCCTCGCTTGGCCAAGCTCCTCCTCGGCCCGCTCAAGTCTTTGCTTTAGTCCAGAGACTTCGGCAGTGTATGAGGTCATGACCAGCAACGACACCTGCTTATTCACATAAGACACATTTAGTTAGTTCCCTGCAAAATTTAATTGATCCTTTGTCCGGCTTTTCTTTTCAAACACCGGACGGTGTCTCAGGGGCTACTGTCTATATTGGGATCTTTTCTTTGGCGCCACTTACCTCAAAACCTGTTAGTAGGTCGCTGCAGGCTTCGGTCAGTCCGCTCTTGATGGACTAGACCCTCTCAATCACCGTACCCATAAGGATACGGTGTTCTTCCATAATGAAAGCGCCTCATAGCGCTTCCAGTAGATTATCCGGCGCCTCTGGTTGGACAGAGGTCACCAGCAGGACAGGCATACCCCTTCTCTTGAAGGAGGCGGCTTGTTGGATTCCGGAGCCGTATGGGTCTCCGGATCCCTATTCGGATGGGGGCCGAACTGAGCATGGCCCCCATTGTCAGTCTCCATGGGGGTCTATTCCCCCTTGTGTCCGGCGGCCGAGGTTCCGCCCTCTGGGGCCACCACGACGGCCTCTTGAACCTCTCCCTGGCCTGGGAAGGTCCTTTGGGACAGCACCTCGTCGTCTCCCTTGGCCATGGGAGAGTAAGTGGCCGGCGGTGAATCCAACGAGCCTCTTGATGAGGATCGCTGGGAGCTGTCGTGGGACGGACTGCAATAACATGATTAAACGTACCAATACCATAAAGAGGAGAGGCCGGATAAATGGATGCGTGCGGGTTCTTAGTACTCACGATGCGGCCAGGGACTTGTCCCGGGAGCGTCGCTCCGGACTGTTGTCGATGTCCCACCTGGAGTTATCCGCGAGAGGCCCTTTCCCTCTCTTGGGCGCCTCCGCCTCCAGATTTGTGGAGGCCGCCTTCTTCTTCCCCCCCCCCCCATCAGGGGAGAGTCGCTCTCCTCCTCCTCCTCCTTGTCGTCGTCTTCGGTGGCAGAGGAGTGGGTATTGTCTTTGGACGTCACTTCCGGAGCGCCCTTGCGGTGGGGGCCACTCCGGACCCCCTTGGTCTTCTTCTCGGCCTTCTTCTCTGGTGCCTTATAGGGCACCGGTACCAACATCTTCCCCAGGCGTGGGATGACTGGTTCCTCGGGCAGCGGAGCCGGACACCGAATCCGCTCCGCTCTCTTTGTCCATACCTGAAACAATGAAGTTTAGGTATCCTCCTTGAAACAACCAAGTAGAGGATGCATGAAAGGCTTACCTCATTGGCGGAATGGGTAATGTCGTGGACGCGATTCGAGTCTATGGCTGGCGGCGTCTCGTTGCCTTTAAAGAGCAACTTCCAGGCATCTTTGTGAGTTGTTCCGAATAGCCTTTCTAGAGTTTGATGCTTCTTCAAATTGAATTCCCACAAAGGGCAGCTTCGGCTTTGGCATGGGAGAATCTGGCGAACTAGCATCACCTGGATTACGTCGATGAGCTTAATGTTTTTATCCACCATGCTTTGAATGCGCGTTTGCAGCGCTATCAGCTTGTCTAACGAAGACCAATTAGGACCCTTCTAAATCGAGGAGGTGAGCCACATTGGAGCTCCGGAGTTGAATTCGGCAGCCGCGGCCCAGGTGGCACCGCGGGGCTCTGTGATATAGAACCACAGTTTCTGCTACTCCTTGACAGTCTCCACGAAAGTACCTTTTGGCCAGGTGAAATTGGACACATCTTGCTCACCATGGCGCCTCCGCACTCCGCATGCTAGCCACCCACCACCTTTGGCTTCACGTTGAAGACCTTGAGCCACAGTCCGAAGTGGGGTTGGATGCGGAGGAGAGCCTCACACACGACAATGAATGCCGAGATGTTGAGGAAAGAGTTCGGGGCTAGATCATGGAAGTCTAGCCCATAATAGAACATCAGCCCACGGAAGAAAGGGTGGAGTGGAAACCCTAGCCCGCGGACGAAATGAGGGATGAATACCACCCTCTCGTTGGGCTTCGGTGTGGGGACGACTTGCCCCTTGGTCGGAAGACGGTGGGCGATTTCCTTCGCCAGATACCCGGCCGCCCGAAGCTCAGTAATGTCCTTCTCCTCTACGGAGGAGGCCACCACTTTCCTTGACTTCCGGATTCGGACATGGTGAGTGCTTGCTCGAGTTGGGAAAGATGAGAACTTGGGCGCTGGAGCTCAAGAATGGAAGGGCAAAGGAAGAGAGAAGGTGTGGGAGAAGAGGGGGAGTCCTTATCCCCTTATAAAGGCAGTGAATCTCGAACGCCTCCCCACTCGCCCTAAAACTTGCCTATTCCCAAGGGCTGTGCAAATGGCGCGGTTGGATTACCCATGCCCGTATTGATGAGAATCCCGCAATAAGGGGACACGATCTCTGCTTTTACAAGACATGCCAATGGAAACTGCACCTCAAAACGCGGAAGGGAAGACAAAAACGGTTCAATATGATGACCGAACAGACGTGATGTCATCTTGCAAAAAGTTGTCAACGGATGGGACTCGTCAAGTATTATACTCTCTATGGTTGTGTGTGTGTGGTACTCGTGTTGCAGGTCCGGACACGGGCGTTTCGTCCGAAGACTATCTTGGAGTATTCAGAAAGGGGAACCAACCTTGCAAAGCCGAAGACAATCTGCGCGCCGGACACCTCATCATTGAAGCCTGGTTCAGGGGCTACTGAGGGAGTCCTGGACTAAGGGGTCCTCGGGCGTCCGGCCTGTTGGACATGGGCCGGACTAATGGGTTGTGAAGATACAAGACGGAAGACTCTCTCCTGTGTCCGGATGGGACTCTCCTTGGTGTGGAAGGCAAGCTTGGCGACTGAATATGAAGATTCCTTTCTCTATAACCGACTTTGTACAACCCTAGTCCCCTCCGGTGTCTATATAAACCGGAGGGCTTAGTCCGGATCGAGATATATATTCAATCATAGTCATACAGGCTAGACTTCTAGAGTTTAGCCATTATGATCTCATGGTAGATCAACTATTGCAATACTCATATTCATCAAGATCAATCAAGCAGGAAGTAGGGTATTACCTCCATAGAGAGGGCCCGAACTTGGGTAAACATTGTGTCCCCTGTCTCCTGTTACCATCGACCTTAGAAGCAGAGTTCGGGACCCCCTACCCGAGATCCGCAGGTTTTGACACCTGATGACCCACAAGTATAGGGGATCTATCGTAGCCTTTTCGATAAGTAAGAGTGTCGAACCCAACGAGGAGCAGAAGGAAATGATAAGCGGTTTTCAGCAAGGTATTCTCTGCAAGCACTGAAATTATCGGTAACCGATAGTTTTGTGATAAGGTAATTGGTAACGAGTAACAAGTAATAAAAGTAAATAGGGTGCAGCAAGATGGCCCAATCCTTTTTGTAGAAAAGGACAAGCCTAGACAAACTCTTATATGAAGGAAAGAGCTCCCGAGGACACATGGGAATTATCGTCAAGCTAGTTTTCATCACGATCATATGATTCACGTTCGGTACTTAGATAATTTGATATGTGGGTGGACCGGTGCTTGGGTACTGCACTTACTTGGACAAGTATCCCACTTATGATTAACCCCTATTGCAAGCATCCGCAACTACAACAGAAGTATTAAGGTAAACCTAACCATAGCATAAAACATATGGATCCAAATCAGCCCCTTACGAAGCAATGCATAAACTAGGGTTTAAGCTTCTGTCACTCTAGCAACCCATCATCTACTTATTACTTCCCAATGCCCTCCTCTAGGCCCAAACAATGGTGAAGTGTCATGTAGTCGACGTTCACATGACACCACTAGAGGAAAGACAACATACATCTCATCAAAATATCGAACGAATACCAAATTCACATGACTACTTATAGCAAGACTTCTTCCATGTCCTCGGGAACAAACGTAACTAGTCACAAAGCATATTCATGTTCATAATCAGAGGGGTATTAATATGCATTATGGATCTGAACATATGATCTTCCACCAAGTAAACCAACTAGCATCAACTACAAGGAGTAATCAACACTACTAGCAATCCACAAGTACCAATCTGAGGTTTGGATACAAAGATTGAATACAAGAGATGAACTAGGGTTTGAGATGAGATGGTGTTGGTGAAGATGTTGATGGAGATTGACCCCCTCCCGATGAGAGGATCATTGGTGATGATGATTATGATGATTTCCCCCTCCCGGAGGGAAGTTTCCCCGGCAGAACAGCTCCGCCGGAGCCCTAGATTGGTTCCGTCAAGGTTCCACTTCGTGGCGGTGGAGTTTCGTCCCGTGAGCTTGCTTCTGATTTTTTCCTCGACGAAAGACTCCATATAGCCAAAGATGGGCATCAGAGGGCCACCAGGGGGCCCACGAGGCAGGGAGCGCGCCCCCACCCTCATGGCTGGTGGGTGGCCCCCTTCTGGTGCTTCCCCCGCTCAGTATTTTTTATATATTCTGAAAATAATTTCTATGAAGTTTCAGGACTTTTGGAGCCGTGCAAAATAGGTCTCTAATATTTGCTCCTTTTCCAGCCCAGAATTCCAGCTGCCTGCATTCCCCCTCTTCATGTAAACCTTGTAAAATAAGAGAGAATGGGCATAAGTATTGTGACATAATGTGTAGTAATAGCCCATAATGCAATAAATACCGATATAAAATCATGATGCAAAATGGACGTATCAACTCCCCCAAGCTTAGACCTCGCTTGTCCTCAAGCGAAAGCTGAAATCGAAAAATATGTCCACATGTTTAGAGATAGAGGTGTCGATAAAAGTAAAATACGGACAAGAGGGCATCATGATCATTCTTAGAACAACAACATGTATATATGTTGTCATATGATCTCTTGTGCTAAAGTAACAATTCAATCACAATTTTAAGTATGAATCATAAACTTCATTGAAAACTAACAAACTATAATCTCAGTCATTGAAGCAATTGCAATTTATCATAACATAGGAAAGAGTCAATATAAGAGCTTTTCATCAAGTCCACATACTCAACTACTCCCGCCGTCCCATAATGTAAGATAGGGGTATGGAGGGAGTATCATTTAGTCTTCACAATTGCTAACACTCACGCAATACTTATGGGTATGGAGTTTTGATCAGACACAGAGAAAGATAGGGGCTTATAGTGTTGCCTCCCAACTTTTTACATCAAGGGTAATGTCAACAATAATAATTCATGCAAACCCACATCCAATTAGCCATATATATATATCAGGATCTTTCCAACACATTGTGCTTGCCAAAGGATAAAATGTAAAAAGGAAAGGTGAACATCACCATGACTCTTATATAAGGTAGAAGATAAAAGTAAAAGATAGTCCCTTCGCAGAGGGAAGCAGAGGTTGTCATGCGCTTTATGGTTGGATGCACAAAATCTTAATGCAAAAGAACATCACTTTATATTGCCACTTGTGATATGGACCTTTATTATGCAGTCCGTCGCTTTTATTTCTTCCATATCACAAGATCGTATAAAGCTTATTTTCTCCACATTAATAAGTCATACATATTTAGAAGGCAATTTTTATTGCATGCACCGATGACAACTTACTTGAAGGATCTTACTCAATCCATAGGTAGGTATGGTGGACTCTCATGGCAAAACTGGGTTTAGGGATATTTGGAAGCACAAGTAGTATCTCTACTTGGTGCAAAGAAATTGGCTAGCATGAGAGGGAAAGGCAAGCTCAACATGTTGGATGATCCATGACAATATAATTTATCTCACATGTAAGAAAACATAACCTATTACGTTGTCTTCCTTGTCCAACGTCAACTCTTTAGCATATCATACTTTAATGAGTGCTCACAATCATAAAAGATGTCCAAGATAGTATATATATATGTGAAGACCTCTCTTTCTTTATTACTTCCTATTAATTGCAACGATGACCGAAACTATGTTTGTAAACTCTCAACAACTTTTATTCATCATACTCTTTATATGTGAGCTCATTACTCTCCATAAGATCCATATGATCTCTTTATTTCTTTTTATTCTTTCTCTTTTATTTTATTCCCTCAAGATCATAGCAAGATAATCAAGCCCTTGACTCAACACTAATCTTTATTATATATAGCTCATAGACTCAATTACATAGAAGGATCATAAAGCAAAACTCAGAACTAGATCATACTAAAACTTTATTCTACTAGATTAAGATATTATCAAAAGGATTGAACTAAGAAAAACGGTAAAGGTAAAAGTGATGGTGACATGATACCGGGGCACTCCCCCAAGCTTGGCAGTTGCCAAGGGGAGTGCCCATACCCATGTGTTTATGTTTCCTTCCTCAAAGGTGGTGATGAAGGTGATGGTTTTGTTGATGGCGTAGGCTTCTTCCTTAATTTGCGCTTGAGGAAAGAATTTTGATCCCTTAGGTCATCGATCTCCTGCTCAAGGCTTAATATCTTCTTGCATAATTCCTGTTTGTTTTCCTGCAAGAGGCGAAAAGGGATAAACTTGATCTTAGGTTTCTTTTCTCTATCAGGGAGGCATGTCCCCAGGTTGAGGTAATAGGACTTCATCTTCATCTGAGCTCGTCTCCTCCTTTCCCTTGGGTTCATAGTCCTCTTCTTCTTCTGTAGTCCAACCACAATGCTCCACTTCCCCATAGACCTTAGGATCTGCAAGGAAATCAGCCACATAGCTTTCTCCTTCTGAATCCTGGGACGACATATTGCTCTAACCTGTAGCAGGAACAGCTTGAAACAGAAACATGAGATATTTGCATGATACGATGGTCAAAACCTTCGGGAGATTATATAATGAATTTTTACCGACCAAAAGAAGTATCGTGCAAGAAAACGGAGTCCGGAGAGCGCACGAGGTGCCCACGAGGTAGGGGGGCGCGCCCAGGGGGGTAGGGCGCGTGTAATATCCCCAGCATCACACTACAGTAATCTCCCCCTAATGAAGGTCATGTCATCATGATCATCATCCCAAAATGCCACTTGTCCAAAATATGCTTCAAATTCAAATTCAAATTGCATGTCAAATATTTGCTTCTTCTTTCATGCAAATAAAATAGTTCACCCTATGGACAATAATCCCTAGATATTTTTCATGTTGAAACCAACATTTTTGGAATTCCCAAATTTCCCCTGGGAATTTATTATCTGGTCTAGCAGTATTTACGATGTCCTTTTCAATTTCTAAAATTGATTAGACAACTCCTTTTGACCCCAAAGTTTCTGTTCTATCTTAAGGTATTGTGTTAGTTTTATGTGCCAAGTTTTGTTCAAAACAAAACTCATTTGGTACTAAAACAAAATTGCAAACAGGGCAAATAACAGAAAAGAAAAAGAAAAAGGGAAAAGGAAAAGAGAGGCCCCCCTACCCACTGGGCTTTAGCCCACCCCAGCAAGCCGGCCCACCTCCCCCCAGTCACCTCCCTCCTCTCTGTTCCCCCGACCGAGCCACTACAGTGGCTCGTCCCCGCCGGATCACTTCGCCGGCGACGCCCTGAGGAGATAAGGATCCCCCGCCACCTGGGTCCTCCCCCCTCCCCACTCTCCACTGTCGCCCGCTCCGCCTCTCCCTCTCCCCATCAGATTCCCCCTCGCCCCCTCTCTGCTTCGATTTGGGCAGATGCCCGAGCGCCACCCTCGCCGCTGTTCGCCGTAGCCGCGGCCACCGTCACCCATACGCCGCTCTGTCAAGTCCAGGAGCTTCGGCGTGGTCCTCCTCTTCTTCTTCGACAACGGATCGGGACCGGGGGGGACCGCCACTGCCGCAGTCTTCCTCTTCCTCCTCTACGGCCACCGCACGACCTTGCCGTCAATCTGCAGCACCGGTCCTCCCCGAGCCCACTACCTAGTCCCCACGCTCCCGCGGTGAGCTCCTGCACCGAATGCGCCCTTCCCTACCCACTCTAGTCACCCGTAGCCTCCGCTTCGCTAGCACCACCGCCGACAAGCTCGCCGTCATGGCCTTCGCCACTGTAACACGTGGCTGAGCCTCGCATCGAGCTCCGGGAGCTTGTGTGAGTCCAACGCCTCCACCAGCGCGCCTCCTCGTTCCTCCTAGCCCTGTTTCGACTAGCACCCCAACTCCAGCGCTGCGTAGCTCGTCACCGGCGCGTATCCGGTGATCTTTTGGTCACGGGCTCAAGCCCGCCGTGCTCACCGCACCGCGTAGGCTTCGTCTAGCCGCTTGGGTTGCCCGCAAACGCACCCCAGCCCCGATCCCGACGACAACCGAAGTCCGGCATCCGCCTCGCCGCTTGTTGTCGATGTTCCTGACCACCGCAGACTCTGCCACCACCCCAGGTCGCCTCGTTGATGTCTTATCGTTCGAACGAGCCCGACCGCGCTAGAAACGGCGCCCTGTGCGCGAAACCCGACCACCTCCCGAGCACGCCGCCATTGTTTTTGGTCGCCGAAGCTCTCTCCGGCACCGACGCCGACGTGGCTCCATGGGTCCCGCCCCTGGGTCGCTGACCAGTGGGCCCACGTGGCCCCGTTGGCTGGTTTGACCAGTCAACGTGCTGAATGGGCGTCTCTGTGATGCTGATGTGTTGGCCCCGCCGCTTAATGCGCTAACTAAAATGTTTTTCTTAATTAAGGTAATTAGATTAGTCTAATGTCTCACTGACATATGTGGGCCCGCACCCCTAACTAGTTTAGTTAGATTAGTTAATTCTCTATTATAGCCACTCTCACTGACCAATGGGTCCCACTGGACCCACAGGTCAGGTTTGACCTGGTCAGCCGTCCTGTTGACAGCTGACGTCATAGTGATGTCATGCGGACGTCATATTTCTTCTGTTAATTTAACTAATTATAGAAAATACTTTAATCTTTAGAAATTCGTAGAAACTAAACCGTAACTCCGATGAAAATGTTTTCTATATGAAAGTTGCTCAGAAAAATCCAACGAATCCGAATGTGTGGTCCATTCACCTGTCACATGCCCCTAGCATGCTGAACATGGAATCATCCCCTCTCTTTCATCTGTCCGGAATTCGTCTAACGCCGGGAATTCATCCTTGGATGTTTATCCCCTCCGTCTGCAACGTGTAGTACTACGTTAGGACAACCCTAGCTCTGCCTATCATCATGTAATGCTTAGTGGTACCTTTGTTTGCTCTGTATTTACTGTTTCTTCCCCCTCTTCTCTCTGGTAGACCCCGAGACCGATGCTGCCCCTGTGATCGACTATGTCGATGACACTTCTTCCTTTACAGCAGAGCTTCCAGGCAAGCAAACTCCGCTTGAGCATTCCGATATCACCTATTTCTTTCCCTCTCATGCTTGCATTAGAACCGCTACTGCTTTCTGCATGATCCTACTCTGATGCATAACCTGTTGTTGTTACCTGCTTTTATACCTTACCTGCTTATCCTAAACTGCTTAGTATAGGTTGGTTAGAGATCCATCAGTGACCCCACCTTGTCCCAGTTGCCTCGCTTATGTTCGATGACTCGATCAACGTGATCGACGTCCAGGCCCCGACACCGCACATCACCCCCTAATTGTACAACTCTGCAGAGTTAATATCAAGTGCCGAGGGTGGAACCTCTTACATCACTCCTAATGAGATCTCTGTAGTGTAGCTATACGGTCGAGGTCATCGAGGGTGATTTCCTCCTTAACCACTTCCATTACGGCTCCGTCGTGCAACCCCTCAAGTGTGAACCTCGAGGGTGGATCCTCTTATGTTCACCTTGATGATAACATCGAGTGGAATTCACCGGGGGTGATTTCTCGGGTTTTCCCCTTGGTGTTAGACACACAGTTACTATGGTTACTATGACTTTACACTGAACCATGTTACTAAAGACGGGTCGGCCCCGAGGGGTACCCGCGCGAGCTTAATAGCGAGTGATGTGGAGTCGGGTTGACCTGGAAGGTGCCCGCGAGATACTTACGAGGCATGGCCAGGCATTCTTAGCCCTTGCCACAAGTACTCGAGACGGGGCAACAGGGTCACATCTTTCGTGAGTCTCTGCTTGTTACCGCGTGCTCCTAATCCACTATGATTTGGATATTTGATCCAAGGGGCCTCTGCCTTATAGCACTAACCATCACGTGGGCATAGTATGGGCGTTCTGCGTCGTATGCATCAGTCCAAGCTTAATAGACGTCAGCCACTAAGCGGCGTGCGCCGGGTTGGACTGGTAAGCACCTGCCTTTTTGAAGGAGGTAGCTAGGTCTGCTCACCGGCCGTGTACGCAACGTGCAGGAGTTCCCGGGGAGATGGCCCATGACCCCTGGGGGAATAGGTTTAGTCCAGCATGCTGACCTCTCTATTAAGCCTAGGCCGGGTTGTGGCGTATTGTTTGGCCGAGGCCGGGCATGACCCAGGAAAGTGTGTCAGGCCAGAGTTAATCGAGCATGGTGGGTAAGTTGGTGCACCCCTGCAGGGAAGAAAACATCTACCGATAGCATGTCCTACGGTAACGGACACTTGGAGTTGTATCCAGATCGATACAACTAGAACTGGATACTTGAGATGAGAAGTGGTTATGAGAAACGGTGTGTGATGAGAAATGGATATTATGGCTCTGGGATTGCTTTCTCGCATGGAGTCGAGAAAGGATCTCTGGCTGAGGTTGATAACACCACTACTTTACTTTATGTTGATCTATACTCTTCTATGTGCTGCAAGATGCTTGAAGATGCTAGTCTTTGATAGGCTAGGCTTTCCCCTTCTTTCTGGCATTCTACAGTTTAGTCCATAGATACAGCTCATTTCCTTTGATACAGATGCATACTTAGTTTAGATCTGATGTAAGTCTTGCGAGTACTTTGGATGAGTACTCACGGTTGCTTTGCTACCTCTTTTTCTCCCATACCCGTTTGTTGCGACCAGATGACACCACTGATGACTACTGCTACCCCGAGGGTGCCTACTACTACGTGACGGCCGCTGACGACTTGGAGTAGTTAGGAGGCTCCCAGGCAGGAGGCCTTGCCTTTTCGATCGATGTTGTTTTTGTGCTAGCCTTCTTAAGGCAAACTTGTTTAACTCATGTCTGTACTCAGATATTGTTGCTTCTGCTGACTCTTATCTATTCGAGCCCTCGAGGCCCCTAGCTTGTAATATAAAGCTTGTAGTATTTTAATTTGTGTCTAGAGTTGTGTTGTGATATCTTCCCGGAGTCCTTGATCTTGATCGTACACATTTGCGTGTATGATTAGTGTACGGTTGAATCGAGGGCGTCACAAGTTGGTATCAGAGCCGACTGCCTGTAGGATTCCCCTTCCAACTCCTTGGCCGAAATTGAGTCTAGAAACCAAAAACTGTTTTACTAACTTGGCTGGGTGGCTTACGAGCCCACGTTGCTAATTGGGTGGTATTAGGATCTTTTATTCCTCGTCTATACACTGGGACTCTGATCTCTCGTCTATTCGGGTTAAACATTTTACTAACTCTGACATTAGGCTCTCGTACCCATTTCCTCCCGGAGAGCCCCGACATTATCAATGATCGCTTGCTTTGCCAGAAGATTCCGCGGTTACTCTATGATATTCTCCCGAGACCCTTGTACCCACCGCCTTGGCAAATTCCCTACCAGTGTTATATCCTTGTTGATAACTGCATACACCTGCCGTTCTTACATTAAATCCCATTGATCTTGTTATTACAAGATGCCCAGAACTGCTCTCCGTTGTTCTGAGAATCCTTTGAGCTTACTGCCTTGTAGTTCCTTGTCACCTGAATACCCCTACGGATAACTTTGTGCACCTATCGAGTATCCGCTCATCCTCAGTTCATTCATGTACTTCAGAAAAGTCTTCATAATACCTTTCGTTGTTGTGAAAATCCTCAACAGCCTATTGTTTTTGAATTTGTTGCTTGCTTGCATTATGGTTAATACCATAAGTCTAGTAATCTTGTTGTCAGCCTTTGTCATTATCATTTTGAGTCCATTGATACAATATGTTGCGAATGCTCGCAATCCTCAATCAGATCCTAGAATTCATCCTTCCGGCATAGTCGTCATTTTAACATGTGTTGGATCTCGACCAATCAAATTGCCATCGATTGTACCCCTATGGCTATTCTACCTATCCATCCCTAATCAGAGCATTGCTTTTGATCCCTTGTCTTGGAATTCATAATTCCTTTGCAATTGAACTTTGAGTTAGTCGGTTGTTTCTATAACCTGATCTCCTTGCATTCTTTCTTCCTCTGGTTGGATATTGCTGCTCACATCAGATCCCTTGTGGACCACCAGACCCCCCTTTTTCGGATTTTATCCGACAACGTCCTTCATATTCAATAAGCTTGTAAGCCTTTCCTCCGATACATAATGCTTTTGGTAAATTGTATCCTCCGCTTTCTCAAGCATGCTCTACTATCGAGCTTGTGTTATTTATTCTTGGAATTTATGATATATGTTCCTAAGATACCCCGATGGGTCGAACCTATGCCTTCCCTAATCTGTGTGAACTCGAAAGTTATGTGAATTATACTCTACTGGCTTTTCGTCAGATAAAATTTCAATACTACAGCTTCATCAAGAGCGAGAAGTAAACAAGAAGGGTTATGCATTGTAGAATTGGGAGTCGACCCTGAACATTTGTGTTCATGCCCACGGACACGGTGTGGAACTTATCATGAAAACTTCTTGCAAGGATATTTAATCATTCGAATAATTCTTCCGGTATCGTAAATTGGATCCCTTGCAGTTATGGTCCCGACCATATTTCCTCCTTGATCCCATTTACTAGGTAAGTTAAATTACTTACCCTCTACAGCTCATTTCCCCTGTCCAACCTCTACTCTGATTTACCTTCTGGCATTGCACCTTGTGTTGGAAATATGCCCCAGAGGCAATAATAAATTAGTTATTATTATATTTCCTTGATCATGATAATTGTTTATTATCCATGCTAGAATTGTATTGATAGGAAACTCAGATACATGTGTGGATACATAGACAACACCATGTCCCTAGTAAGCCTCTAGTTGACTAGCTCGTTGATCAATAGATGGTTACGGTTTCCTGACCATGGACATTGGATGTCATTGATAACGGGGTCACATCATTAGGAGAATGATGTGATGGACAAGACCCAATCCTAAGCCTAGCACAAGATCATGTAGTTCGTATGCTAAAGCTTTTCTAATGTCAAGTATCATTTCCTTAGACCATGAGATTGTGCAACTCCCGGATACCGTAGGAGTGCTTTGGGTGTGCCAAACGTCACAATGTAACTGGGTGGCTATAAAGGTACACTACAGGTATCTCCGAAAGTGTCTGTTGGGTTGGCACAAATCGAGACTGGGATTTGTCACTCCGTGTAAACGGAGAGGTATCTTTGGGCCCACTCGATAGGACATCATCATAATGTGCACAATGTGATCAAGGAGTTGATCACAGGATGATGTGTTACGAAATGAGTAAAGAGACTTGCCGGTAACGAGATTGAACAAGGTATTGGGATACCGACGATCGAATCTTGGGCAAGTATTGTACCGATAGACAAAGGGAATTGTATACGGGATTGATTAAGTCCTCGACATCGTGGTTCATCCGATGAGATCATCGTGGAACATGAGTCAGCCAACATGGGTATCCAGATCCCGCTGTTGGTTGTTGACCGGAGAGTCGTCTCGGTCATGTCTACGTGTCTCCGGAACCCGTAGGGTCTACACACTTAAGGTTCGGTGACGCTAGGGTTATAGAGATATTAGTATGCGGTAACCCGAAAGTTGTTCGGAGTCCCGGATGAGATCCCGGACGTCACGAGGAGTTCCGGAATGGTCCGGAGGTAAATAATTATATATAGGAAGTGCTATTTCGGCCATCGGGGCAAGTTTCGGGGTCACCGGTATTGTACCGGGACCACCGGAAGGGTCCCGGGGGTCCACCGGGTGGGGCTACCTGCCCCGAGGGGCCACATGGGCTGTAGGGGGTGCGCCTTGGCCTATATGGGCCAAGGGCACCAGCCCCAAGAGGCCCATGCGCCAAGAGAAGAGGGAAAGGAAGAGTCCTAAAGGGGGAAGGCACCTCCGAGGTGCCTTGGGGAGGAGGGACTCCTCCCTGGCCGCACCCTTCCTTGGAGGAAGGGCCAAGGCTGCGCCTCCCCCCTCTCCCTTGGCCCTATATATAGTGGGGGAAGGGAGGGCAACCAAACCTAAGCCCTGGCACCTCCCTCTCCCTCCCATGACACATCTCCCTCCTCCCGCGGCGCTTGGTGAACCCCTGTTGGAATCCCGCTACTTCCACCACCACGCCGTCGTGCTGCTGGATCTCCATCAACCTCTCCTTCCCCCTTGCTGGATCAAGAAGGAGGAGACATCGCTGCTCCGTACGTGTGTTGAACGCGGAGGTGCCGTCCGTTCGGCGCTAGGATCATCGGTGATTTGGATCACGACGAGTACGACTCCATCAACCCCGTTCTCTTGAACGCTTCCGCGCATGATCTACAAGGGTATGTAGATCCACTCCTCCCTCATTGCTAGATGACTCCATAGATTGATCTTGGTGACACGTAGGAAAATTTTGAATTATTTCTATGTTCCCCAACAGTGGCATCATGAGCTAGGTCTATGCGTAGTTTCTATGCACGAGTAGAACACAAAGTAGTTGTGGGCGTTGATTTTTGTTCAATATGCTTACCGTTACTAGTCCAATCTTGATTTGGTGGCATTGTGGGATGAAGCGGCCCGGACCGACCTTACACGTACTCTTACGTGAGACTGGTTCCACCGACTGACATGCACTAGTTGCATAAGGTGGCTAGCGGGTGTCTGTCTCTCCCACTTTAGTCGGATCGGATTCGATGAAAAGGGTCCTTATGAAGGGTAAATAGCAATTGGCATATCACGTTGTGGTTTTTGTGTAGGTAAGAAACGTTCTTGCTAGAAACCCATAGCAGCCACGTAAAACATGCAAACAACTATTAGAGGATGTCTAACTTGTTTTTGCAGGGTATGCTATGTGATGTGATATGGCCAAAAGGAATGTGATGAATGCTATGTGATGTATGAGATTGATCATGTTCTTGTAATAGGAATCACGACTTGCATGTCGATGAGTATGACAACCGGCAGGAGCCATAGGAGTTATCTTTATTTATTGTATGACCTACGTGTCATTGAACAACGCCATGTAATTACTTTACTTTATTGCTAACCGGTAGCCATAGTAGTAGAAGTAATAGTTGGCGAGCAACTTCATGGAGACACGATGATGGAGATCATGATGATGGAGATCATGGTGTCATGCCGGGGACAAGATGATCATGGAGCCCCAAGATGGAGATCAAAGGAGCTATATGATATTGGCCATATCATGTCACTGTTATTTGATTGCATGTGATGTTTATCATGTTTTTGCATCTTGTTTACTTAGAACGACGGTAGTAAATAAGATGATCCCTCATAATAATTTCAAGAAAATGTTCCCCCTAACTGTGCACCGTTGCGACAGTTCGTTGTTTCGAAGCACCACGTGATGATCGGGTGTGATAGATTCTAACGTTCACATACAACGGGTGTAAGACAGATTTACACACGCGAAACACTTAGGTTGACTTGACGAGCCTAGCATGTACAGACATGGCCTCGGAACACAAGATACCGAAAGGTCGAGCATGAGTCGTATAGTAGATACGATCAACATGAAGATGTTCACCGATGTTGACTAGTCCGTCTCACATGATGATCGGACACGGCCTAGTTGACTCGGATCATGTAATCACTTAGATGACTAGAGGGATGTCTATCTGAGTGGGAGTTCACAAGATGAACTTAATTATCCTGAACATAGTCAAAAGGTCTTCGCAAATTATGTCGTAGCTCGCGCTTCAGTTCTATTGTTTAGATATGTTCCTAGAGAAAATTTAGTTGAAAGTTGATAGTAGTAATTATGCGGACTAGGTCCGTAAACTGAGGTTTGTCCTCATTGCTTCATAGAAGGCTTATGTCCTTAATGCACCGCTCAGTGTGTTGAACCTGAACGTTGTCTATGGATGTTGCGAACATCTGACATACACATTTTGATAACTACGTGATAGTTCAGTTAAACGGCTTAGAGTTGAGGCACCGAAGACGTTTTTAAACGTCGCGAAACATATGAGATGTTTCGAGGGCTGAAATTGGGATTTCAGGCTCGTGCCCACGTCAAGAGGTATAAGACCTCCGACGATTTTCTTAGCCTGCAAACTAAGGGAGAAAAGCTCAATTGTTGAGCTTGTGCTCAGATTGTCTGAGTACAACAATCATTTGAATCGAGTGGGAGTTGATCTTCCAGATGAGAAAGTGATGTTTCTCCGAAGTCATTACCACCAAGCTGCTAGAGCTTCGTGATGAACTATAATATATCAGGGACATATATGATGATCCTTGAGATATTCGCAATGTTTGACACCACAAAAGTAGAAATCAAGGAGCATCAATTATTGATGGTTGGTGAAACCACTAGTTTCAAGAAGGGCAAGGGCACGAAGGGATACTTCATGAAACGGCAATTCAGCTCCTGCTCTAGTGAAGAAACCTAAGGTTGAACCCAAACCCGAGACTAAGTGCTTCTGTAATAAGGGGAACAGCCACTGGAGCAGAATTACCCTAGATACTTGGTAGATGAGAAGGCTGGCAAGGTCGATAGAAGTATATTGGATATACATTGTGTTGATGTGTACTTTACTAGTACTCCTAGTAGCACCAGGGTATTAGATACCGGTTCGGTTGCTAAGTGTTAGTAACTCGAAACAAAAGGCTACGGAATAAACGGAGACTAGCTAGAAGGTGAGATGACGATATGTGTTGGAAGTATTTCCAAGGTTGATCAAATATCGTACGCTCCCTCTACCATCGAGATTGGTATTAAAACCTAAATAATTGTTATTTGGTGTTTGCGTTGAGCATAGACATAATTGGATTATGTCTATCACGATATGGTTATTCATTTAAGGAGAATAATGGTTACTCTGTTTATTTGAATAATACCATCCCGATCATAGTGATACACATTTTCATGCCAAAGGTATAAGATAGTAATGATAGTACCACACAAATGTGGCACTGCAATTTGAGTCATATTGGTATAAAACGCATGAAGAAGCTCCATGTTGATGGATCTTTGGACTCACTCATTTTTGAAAGGATTGAGACATGCGAACCATGTTTGTTGGTAGATATGCATGAAGAAACTCTATACAGATGGATCGTTTGGACTCACTTGATTTTGAATCACTTGAGACATGCAAATCATACCACATGGGCAAGATGACTGAAAGCCTCGTTTTCAGTAAAATGGAACTAGAAAGCAACTTGTTGGAAGTAATACATTTTGATGTGTGCAGTCCAATGAGTGCTGAGGCATGTAGTGGATATCGTTATGTTCTTACTTCACAGATGATTTGAGTAGATATTGAGTATATTTACTTGATGAATCACGAGTCTGAATTATTGAAAGGTTCAAGTAATTTCAGGGTGAAGTTGAAAGATCGTCGTGACAAGAGGATAAAATATCTATGATATGATCATAGAGATGAATATCTGAATTACGAGTTTGGCACAGAATTAAGACATTGTGGAAATTGTTTCACAACTAATACAGCCTGGAACACCATAGTGTGATGGTGTGTCCGAACATCATAACTGCACCCTATTGGATATGATGCATACCATGATGTCTCTTATCGAATTACCACGATAGTTTATGGGTTAGGCATTAAAGACAACCACATTCATTTAAATAGGGCACCACGTAATTCCGATGAGATGACACCTAAGCTGTCATTTCTTAGAAGTTTGGGGCTGCGACGCTTATGTGAAAAAGTTTCAGGCTGATAAGCTCGAACCCAAAGCGGATAAATGCATCTTCATAGGACACCCAAAATAGTTGGGTATACCTCCTATCTCAGATCCGAAAGCAATAAGGGATTGTTTCTAGAATCGGGTCCTCTCTCAAGGAAAAGTTTCTCTCAAAAGAATTGAGTGGGAGGATGGTGGAGACTTGATGAGGTTATTGAACCGTCTCTTCAACTAGAGTGTGGCAGGGCACAGGAAGTTGTTCCTGTGGCACCTACACCAATTGAAGTGGAAGCTTATGATAGTGATCATGAAACTTCAGATCAAGTCACTACCAAACCTCGTGGGATGACAAGGATGCGTACTACTTCAGAGTGGTACGTGATCCTGTCTTGGAAGTCATGTTGCTAGACAACAATGAACCTACGAGCCATGGAGAAGCGATGGTGGTCCTGGATTCCGATAAATGGCTCGAGGCCATAAAATCCAAGAGAGGATCCATGTATGAAAAACAAAGTGTAGACTTTGGCAGAACGGCTCGATGGTCGTAAGGCTGTTGAGTACAGATGGATTTTAAAAGGAAGATGGACAATGATGGTAAATGTCACCATTAAAGAAAGCTCGACTTGTCGTTAAGATGTTTTCCGACAAGTTCAAGGAGTTGACTATGATGAGACTTTCTCACTCGTAGCGATGCTAAGAGTCTGTTGGAATTATATTAGCAATTACTGCATTATTTATGAAATCTTGCAGATATGATGTCAAAACATTGTTTCCTCGACGATTTTCTTGAGGAAAGGTTGTATGTGATAAAACCGGAAGGTTTTGTCAATCCTGAAAGATGCTAATAAGTATGCAAAGCTCCAGCAATCCTTCTAAGGACTGGAGTAAGCATCTCGGAGTTGGAATGTATGCTTTGATGAGATGATCAAAGATTTTGGGTGTATACAAAGTTTATGAGAAACTTGTATTTCCAAAGAAGTGAGTGGGAGCACTATAGAATTTCTGATAAGTATATGTTGTTGACATATTGTGGATCAGAAATGACGTAGGATTTCTGGAAAGCATATAGGGTCATTTGGAAAGTGTTTTTCAATGGAAAGCCTGGATTAAGCTACTTGAACGTTGAGCATCAAGATCTATAAGGATAGATCAAAACGCTTAATGGTACTTTCAAATGAGCACATACCTTGACATGATCCTGAAGGTGTTCAAGATGGATCAGTCAAAGAAGGAGTTCTTGCCTGAGTTGTAAGGTATGAAGTTAAGACTTAAAGCTCGACCACGGCAGAAGAAAGAGGAAGGACGAAGGTCGTCCCCTATGCTTTTGTCATAGGCTCTATACGGTATGCCATGCTAAGTACCGCACCTGATGTGTGCCTTGCCACATGTCTGGCAAGAGGGTACAAAGGTGATCCAGGAGTGGATCACTATATAGCGGTCAAAAATTGTCCTTGGAGTAATAAGGACATGTTTCTCGATTATGGAGGTGATAAAGAGTTTGACGTAAAGAGTTACGTCGATGCAAGCTTAACACCTATCCTGATAGCTCTGAGTAGAGATACCGGATACGTATAATGGAGCAACAATTTTGAATAGCTCCAAGTAGAACAGTTATTTGAAATGGCTCCAAATATAGCGTAGTAGCTGCATCTACAAGATGACATAGAGATTTGCGAAGTACATACGGATCTGAAAGATTCAGACCCGTTGACTAAAAACCTCTCTCACAAGCAAAACATGATCAAACCCAGAACTCATTGAGTCTTAATCACATGATGATGTGAACTAGTTTAGTGACACTAGTAAACTCTTTGGATGTTGGTCACATGGCGATGTGACCTGTGAGTGTTAATCACATGACGATGTGAACTAGATTATTGACTCTAGTGCAAGTGGGAGACTGTTGGAAATATGCCCTAGAGGCAATAATAAATTAGTTATTATTATATTTCCTTGTTCATGATAATCGTTTATTATCCATGCTAGAATTGTATTGATAGGAAACTCAGATACACGTGTGGATACATAGACAACACCATGTCCCTAGTAAGCCTCTAGTTGACTAGCTCGTCGATTAATAGATGGTTACAGTTTCCTGACCATGGACATTGGATGTCATTGATAACGGGATCACATCATTAGGAGAATGATATGATGGACAAGACCCAATCCTAAGCCTAGCACAAGATCATGTAGTTCGTATGCTAAAGCTTCTCTAATGTCAAAGTATCATTTCCTTAGACCATGAGATTGTGCAACTCCCGGATACCGTAGGAGTGCTTTGGGTGTGCCAAACGTCACAACGTAACTGGGTGGCTATAAAGGTACACTACAGGTATCTCCGAAAGTGTCTGTTGGGTTGGCACGAATCGAGACTGGGATTTGTCACTCCGTGTAAACGGAGAGGTATCTCTGGGCCCACTCGGTAGGACATCATCATAATGTGCACAATGTGATCAAGGAGTTGATCACGGGATGATGTGTTACGAAACGAGTAAAGAGACTTGCTGGTAATGAGATTGAACAAGCTATCGGGATACCGACGATCGAATCTCGGGCAAGTATTGTACCGATAGACAAAGGGAATTGTATACGGGATTGATTAAGTCCTCGACATCATGGTTCATCTGATGAGATCGTCGTGGAACATGTGGGAGCCAACATGGGTATCCAGATCCCGTTGTTGGTTATTGACCGGAGAGTCGTCTCGGTCATGTCTACGTGTCTCCTGAACCCGTAGGGTCTACACACTTAAGGTTCGGTGACGCTAGGGTTATAGAGATATTAGTATGCGATAACCTGAAAGTTGTTCGGAGTCCCCGATGAGATCCCGGACGTCACGAGGAGTTCCGGAATGGTCCGGAGGTAAAGAATTATATATAGGAAGTGCTATTTCGGCCATCGGGACAAGTTTCGGGGTCACCGGTATTGTACCGGGACCACCGGAAGGATCCCGGGGGTCCACCGGGTGGGGCCACCTGCCCCGGGGGGCCACATGGGCTGTAGGGGGTGCGCCTTGGCCTATATGGGCCAAGGGAACCAGCCCCAAGAGGCCCATGCGCCAAGAGAAGAGGGAAAGGAAGAGTCCTAAAGGGGGAAGGCACCTCCGAGGTGCCTTGGGGAGGAGGGACTCCTCCCTGGCCGCACCCTTCCTTGGAGGAAGGGCCAAGGCTGCGCCTCCCCCCTCTCCCTTGGCCCTATATATAGTGGGGGAAGGGAGGGCAACCAAACCTAAGCCCTGGCACCTCCCTCTCCCTCCCATGACACATCTCCCTCCTCCCGCAGTGCTTGGCGAAGCCCTGTTGGAATCCCGCTACTTCCACCACCACGCCGTCGTGCTGCTGGATCTCCATCAACCTCTCCTTCCCCCTTGCTGGATCAAGAAGGAGGAGACTTCGCTGCTCCGTACGTGTGTTGAACGCGGAGGTGCCGTCCGTTCGGCGCTAGGATCATCGGTGATTTGGATCACGACGAGTACGACTCCATCAACCTCGTTCTCTTGAACGCTTCCGCGCGCGATCTACAAGGGTATGTAGATCCACTCCTCCCTCGTTGCTAGATGACTCCATAGATTGATCTTGGTGACACGTAGGAAAATTTTGAATTATTGCTACGTTCCCCAACACCTAGTACTTGATACTGGGAAGCTTTATGCCCCATCACATCATTCCTAGCCTGATCAGCTATATTTTTATCTTGTCAACTTTTTAACTGTGCTACCTCGTCCTTATGCCCGGAGCAACTTCCGACGATGAGGTAAGGTTACGTTGAACTTCCTCATCTTATCATTTCACCTCGAACAACAAGCTTGACTTTGAGCTTGTGTCGAATCTATGGTTCTCATAGCCTTTCACTTCATCCTTCCTTTTCTCCTCAGTGGCATCTTCTTAGAGTTTCTCGACAAAATTTATCTTGATCACCGTCAACACTTTGGCTTCTTCAGAGATGTCAACTGAATTCATGATGAGAAATACCATCCTTGCCTCTGATGGTTTGTGTCAGCACCAACAACATTCTTGTCTTCCCCCACCACAAACTTGTTCATATAATTTTGGAAATACATCCTTTTTGGCATGTCGATGGATTGTGGCTGAGCCCGTCGGCCGCACCCTCATCTTTTCCCTGCTAAAATTGGATGACTTATTTTCTAAGTTGTTTCCGATGGATTCTTGGTGTATCCAAAGTCTGAACTTTGCTTGAAGCCATGTCAATGCTATCTCCAAGCATGTCTGTGGTAACCCGATCTCCAATAAGAACGTTTGAAGCACGATATTAAATTTTTCTTTATCAATTATCCAAACACCGTTATATGGGTAATATCATGAAATTTCTTTCCCCTTACCTAAATGGTTTTATACTTCTATCTTGTCATGGATATCATGCTCTGCTTGTCCTTGGGAAGGATATACCCTTGAAATATGTGTTTAAACACATTTTCCTTTCCATTGTTCTGTTTAATCTGACAATTACATTTCCTTTCCATTGGTTTGTTTAAACCTTAATGTGATTTATATTATATAAGGAGTAATATTTCCCTACTTATGTGAACACCTCGTTGTATCACTCTGTCAGTAAGACCCTGTTACTAGTGTTGATGACATTCTAGTAGCCATCGATGGACGAGAACTTTGCCTAATGGCCTGCCTCATTCAACGAGCAAGATAATGGTTCTCTTCGTCCCTTGCCCTTGGTGCCAACGTTGTTGCCGACATAACTGTCAGGCTACCTGTTAGTGTCAAAACCGGCGGATCTCGGGTAGGGGGTCCCGAACAGTGCGTCTAGGCTGGATGGTAATAGGAGGCAAGGGACACGAAGTTTTACCCAGGTTCGGGCCCTCTCGATGGAGGTAAAACCCTACGTCCTTCTTGATTAATATTGATGATATGGTTAGTACAAGAGTAGATCCACCACGAGATCAGAGAGGCTAAACCCTAGAAGCTAGCCTATGGTATGATTGTTGGTATGTATGTTGTCCTACGGACTAAAACCCTCCAGTTTATATAGACACCGGATATGGTTAGGGTTACATAGAGTCGGTTACAATGGTAGGAGATCTGCATATCCGTATTGCCAAGCTTGCCTTCCATGCCAAGGAAAGTCCCTCCCGGACACGGGACGAAGTCTTCAATCTTGTATCTTCATAGTCCAGGAGTCCGGCTATCCGAACACCCCCTAATCCAGGACTCCCTTAGTAGCCCCTGAACCAGGCTTCAATGACGACGAGTCCGGCGCGCAGATTGTCTTCGGCATTGCAAGGCGGGTTCCTCCTCCAAGTACTTCATAGAAGATTTTGAACACAAAGATAGTGTCCGGCTCTGCAAAATAAGTTTCCACATATTGCCATAGAGAGAATAATATTTACACAAATCTAATCTGCTGACGTATTCCGTAGTGTGACACACCACGGCCAAGCCTTTATCTGAGTCGTTTCATTATCCCACCTCAGCGCATCATGCGAGGCGGTTTCCTTGGCATGTCTTGTTAAAGCAGAGATCGTGTCCCCTTATTCCAGGATTCTCATCAATACGGGCGTGGGTAACCAGACTGCGCCATTGATTACGGTGCTTGGAGATAAGCGAGTTTTACCAGGCTGGTGGGGACATGTAGTTGCGTCCACCCATATAAGGGGATAAGGATCCACCTTTTCACCTATGGCTTCTTCCTCCTTCGCCTATCCATTCTTGCGCACTCGAGCTCCAGCCCCCAAGTCCGCACTCTCCACCTCAACCTTCTCCAGCCATGTCCGGAGCGGGAGGCAAGTGGGTGGTCTCCTCCGTCACGGAGGGACACATCAAAAAGCTGACGAAGGCCTGATACCTGTCTAACGACATCGCGTGGCGGCTTCCCGAAAAGGGGCAGCTCATCCCCACCCCTAGGCCCCATGAGAGGGTGGTGTTCCTCCCCCATTTCCTCCATGGACTGGGCTTCCCGCTCCACCCATTTGTCCGAGGGCTCATGTTCTACTATGGCCTGGATTTCCATGATCTGACCCCGAACTTTGTCCTCAACATCTCGGCGTTTATCGTCGTGTGCGAGGCTTTCCTCCGCATCCGCCCCCATTTCGGCCTATGGCTCAAGACTTTCAATGTCAAGCCGAAGGTGGTGCGCGGCAACCTAGCGGAGTGCGGAGGCGCCATGGTGGGCAAGATGGCCAACGTCATATGGCTCGAGGGCTCCTTTGTGGAGACCCTGAAGGGGTGGCAATCGGGGTGGTTTTACATCACCGAGCCGCGCGACGCCAAATGGGTCGCACCCCCTGAGTTTCGATCCGGACCCCCTACACGGCTCACCTCCTAGAAGGAGACGGGCCTGTCGTGGGGTAAAAAAAGGAGAGCTGACCGGACTCCAAACATGCGTCCAAACCCTGGTGGACAAGAAACTCAAACTTGTGAACGTAGTCCAGGTTATGCTCATCCGCTTGATCCTCCCGTGTCAACAACGGGCTTTCAACCTGTGGGAGTTCGACCCGGCGCGGCACCAAACTCTGAGCAGGCTCTTCGACACGATGTACGAAGATGCCTGGAAGGTGCTTTTCAAGGGCGCCGAGGCTCCCGCATCCGCTACCGAGGATCGCGGATTCAGTGCACAGCGTCACGCTCTTGCGGTAAGCTGTTTTTTTCCTTTTACAGTGTATCAGTTTTTCATAGTTTGACTCCATGCGGGATCTAAGCTCCCTTACCTTTGACAGGATTGGCAGGTGACGTTCGGACAGATCAATTGTCCGGCTCCTTTACCCGAAGGCCCAGCGGACGCACGCTTGGCGAAGCTGCTGGTTCCGGCACCCTATGTGGTGCCGGAGAAGAAGGCCGCGAAAAAGGCCACGGGGACTCAAAAGACTACCCGGCGCCAGGAGGTGTCGGATCCATCATCCGACGGTTCCGAGGCGCATTCCTCACATGAAGACAAGGAGGAAGAAGAAGAGACCTCTCCTCCTACAGGGGGAGGAGAGAAGAAAAGGAAGGCCGCCCTCTCTGGGGAGGCCGGAGGGTCCAAGAAGGGGAAAACCCTTCCTCCGGACTACTCCATCGACGCCGACAACGGCGGAGAGGAGTGGCTGCCCAGGGCCAAGCCCCTGGCCAAATCGTAAGTATCCGGATACCAGAGTAATTCATAGTATTCGTTTATTGCACAACTTTCCCTTATGTCGAATATGTTTATGCAGCGCACCCAAAGACCGACTCGACGCGTCATCGAGCGGCTCACTGGACTCGTCGGATGTGAACTCGCTTCCGAAGGCTTCCTCCCCCCGCCCTACGGACAACACCGAAGTGTTGTCCCAACAGGTTCCAAGCCGGGAGGAGGTGGTCTTGGAGGCGCCGCAAGGCGACCTCCCGGACTCTAGGAGTAAAGGGGATGAAACCCCCCAGAGCTCCAAGTCCGACTCTAGGCCAGACACCGCTCCGGAACCTTCAAAGGTTCCAGAGTCCGGCGGGGGATCTCCTTCCAAGACGAGCAAGCCCACCGTGCTGGTGACCCCCGTCCAACCGGAGGCGCCGGACAATCTGTTGGAGGCGCTCCAAGGCGCCTCCATCGACGAGGAGCACCGCACCATTATGAGTGCAGTGGTCCAGAGGGTTCAGTCCGCCAAGAGCGGACCGACTGAAGCTTGTACTAGCCTTTTAACATGCTTTGAGGTAAGTAAAGAATGTGTAAATAATATTACTGCATAGACAGTAGCCCCTGATGCTCTGTTTGGCGTTCGGGAAGAAAAGCCGTATAGAGGATCAAATAAAATTCGCAGGAGTCTAACAAAAATGAGTCAATATGCGTATGCAGGCTTCTCTGCTTGCGTCCGCCGCACTGACTGCGGAAGTGGACACGCTAAAGCAGAACCTCGAGCAGTTCGAGCAAGAGCTCGGGCGTGCCAAGAAGCAGCTCGAGGACAATGAAGGTAAGAAATACCTTGTTTTTAAATATATATAAAAAGGTGCAATTTCAAAGAATGACAGGATTATCGTGGCTATTGTAGGGGCCACGTCTGAGGTGGCGACCCTTAAGCAAGCGCTGGTCGAGGCCGAGAAGAGGGCGGCCTCGGAGTGCACCGAGCGGGAGAAGTATGAGGCCGAGGTTGGCAAGGTACATCAAGAGCTCTAGGCTCTCATGGAAAAACATGAGAGTTTGGAGCTTGACTCAAAGATGCGAGCGTCCGAGCTCGCGGTGGCTATTGAAATGCCAAGTCTGCCAAGGCCGAATCCCAGAAGACCCTCCAGGAGTTGGATGAGGTGAAGAAGATAGCGGCGGGTAAGGCATTCTTTATGTAAAGCAAACACATAAACGTGAGTTACTTGTTACTTACCCGAATCCGGAGCTCTCCAAGAGCGTTCGCAGATCTTCCCCAGAGTGTGTCCGATGCCGCCGCATTCTATCGAGCCGAGGAGGGCAGCTCGACAGAGAAGGTGTTCTGGTCTCAGTATGCTGAGGCCGGACACCCCGTGCCCCTGAGCGACCAGCTGAAGCAACTGGTCGAGCTCCACAAGGCGGCCGAACAGGCCATGAAGGGCCTCATTATTCGGCTGTGGCCTGGAGGGGCTCTGCCTGGGAGCTATTTCGGGCTGGTGCGGCGACTGGTGGAGGCCTGTCCAAGGCTCGAAGTCATCAAGCGCTCCGTCTGCATTGAAGGTGCCCGTAGGGCCCTTGCCCGTGCTAAGGTGCACTGGGCAAGCTGGATGCTGAGAAGCTTGTGAAGGCGGGCCACCGCCGGGGAAAGAGCATCGCAAGCCCGAGAATTATTATAAGGATGTTCTGAAGGGTGCCTGCCTTGTGGCGTATGAATGTTCTAGGGATGTAATTTTTGAGCGAAACTTGCTCGTTTTGTCCTGTGCACTGAAAACTTGTTCATATGCGCTAAGCAATGCTGTTGGAATTTAAAATATTACCTTCTGTGCGGCTGTTTATCAATTCTGAGAGATGGCGAGTCGTCGGCTTCTGCCCCCGTGCCGCTAGTGCTGGGGTGTTTGGGGATAAACCTGAGTGCTCTTTTTCCCATGTTTGGGTCCTTCGAGGGAGGCGCTCAGCCCAACGAACAAGGCAATCGGACTATAATGCGTGAACACTCTCACTTAGCCATAGAATTCTATAATTTTAAATTTCGGCGAAGCCCCTGGTATTCGGAAGACCGAGTTCGGGGCGCTATCCACGCCTTGGCCGGACAGAGACGTCTCCTCGCCCTAAGCGGCATAAGTCTTTAGGGACTCAAAAAACCTCTCGAACAGCGACCAGCTCTCGCTTCATCATGACAGCCAGTTTTAGCTTCCTCCACTAAGGTGCTCGACCCAACTCAACTGGGGCACAATCGCAGTGGTTCTCCTAGTGCTACCTTAGCCGATATAGCGGAACGTAAGGCACCAAAATATAGGAGCCGGGCAAACCCAACTATTGACCCAAGACATGATTCGGAGCCGATGCATATAATGCTATAAGTTCGAGGTGCCGCACTTGTTAAAGTGTTCGGACTTCTCACACCATATTGAGGGGTACTAAAGCCCCTGGCATATTTTGGCCGTACCAACATGTACGGGTGCAACATGTCGTTAAGGAACATATATATAAATATATATATATAAAGAGTAATGCAAAAATAGGCAAAAGATATGCATTGTTTATTATTAAAAAGGGCTGCGATCAAAGCAGAACGATACAAATAATGCGATAAGTGAAAGGTTGGACTAGTTAACATGTCCGTTCCAGGGGCAAGCTGCGGAATAGTATGCGGAATAGGTATACTGCTCGTGATAGAGACCACCTCGGAGTTCCGTAATGCGGCATGGCTTGTCTGCTTCCCTGGTTCTTGCATCGTTTGTGCGGCAATTGAACTTCCGAACAGGCCTTCCGAAGAGTGGAGTCCTGAAAGTAAGAGAAAATTAAAAAATCAGCAGCTCTGGGTACGGTTTAAGCCGTGTTTCGGGCGTGCCGTGATGGTGCCCCTCCCCCTGTGCCCATGGTATCTCTAGAGCGTAGTTATGTACGCGAAGTACTGGCGTCGCCTTTTTGCGAGGGTTGGGGTTGGGCCGCATTGCTACGCCTGCTCGGATCGTGCCAGGCGGTCTTGTTGTAGGTTACTCCGGGCGCGCTTGACGGTGTCCGGTCGTTTAGTGGCCAGACTGGAGAACTGCCTAGAGAGGCTGCTTTGTACTTCCGCTGCAAGGGCCGCCGTGTGCTCCTCTGTTCGGAGGGAGCGTTCGGTGTTTCCATTGACCGTAATTACTCCTCGAGGGCCTGGCATCTTGAGCTTAAGGTATGTGTAGTGCGGTACCGCATTGAACTTGGCGAATGCGGTTCGCTCGAGCAGTGCGTGATAACCACTGCGGAACGGGACTATGTCGAAGATTAACTCCTCGCTTCGGAAATTATTCGGAGATCCGAAGACCACTTCAAGTGTGACAGAGCCTGTACAGTTGGCCTCTACACCTGGTATTACGCCTTTAAAGGTCGTTTTGGTGGGCTTAATCCTCGAGGGATCTATGCCCATTTTCCGCATTGTATCCTGGTAAAGCAGGTTCAGGCTGCTGCCGCCGTCCATAAGGACACTAGTGAGATGAAATCCGTCAATAATTGGGTCTAGAACCAATGCGGCAAATCCTCCATGACGGATGCTAGTGGGATGGTCCCTTCGATCAAAGGTGATCGGGCAGGAGGACCATGGGTTGAACTTTGGGGCGACTGGGTCTACTGCGTATACGTCCCTTAACGCGCGCTTCCGCTCCATTTTGGGGACATGGGTTGCATATATTATGTTCACCGTCCGCACTTGTGGGGGAAAACCCTTCTGTCCATTGTTGTTCGGCGGCCGGGGCTCCTCGTCATCATCGCTATGCAGCCCCTTGTCTTCATTTTCGGCGTTTAACTTGCCTGCCTGCTTGAACACCCAACAATCCCTGTTGGTGTGATTGGCCGGCTTTTCGGGGGTGCCATGTATCTGGCACAAGCGGTCGAGTATTCAGTCCAAACTGGACGGGCCCCTAGGATTCCTTTTGAATGGCTTTTTCCGCTGACCGGATTTAGCGCCTCTGAATCCGGCATTAACTGCCGTATCCTCAGTATTGTCGCCGTTAATGCGGCGCTTCTGCTTGTTGCGACATGACCTGCCACTACTGTCCCTGGTGTCCGAATTACCAGGGTTCTTGGTCATATTGTTGCTACGAGCAAGCCAGCTGTCTGCTCCCGCGCAAAAGTGGGTCATGAGTGTCGTGAGTGCTGCAACAGATTTTGGCTTTTCCTGTCCAAGGTGCCGGGCCAGCCACTCGTCACGGATATTGTGCTTGAAGGCTGCTAGGGCCTCAGTGTCCGGACAGTCGACTATTTGATTTTTCTTTGTTAGGAACCGTGTCCAGAATTGCCTGGCCGATTCCTCTGGCTGCTGAATTACGTGACTTAGGTCATCGGCGTCTGGGGGTCGCACATAAGTGCCCTAGAAATTATCGAGGAATGCGGCTTCCAGGTCCTCCCAACAACTGATTGATCCTGTTGGCAAGCTGTTAAGCCAATGCCGAGCTGGTCCTTTAAGCTTGAGTGGGAGGTATTTGATGGCGTGGAAATCATCGCCGCGGGCCATGTGGATATGAAGGAGATAATCCTCGATCCATACCGCAGGATCTGTTGTGCCATCATATGATTCGATGTTTACGGGTTTGAAACCCTCGGGGATTTAATGATCCATTATTTCGTCTGTGAAGCATAATGGGTGTGCGGCGCCTCTGTACTGGGCTATATCATGACGTAGCTCCAATGAGCTTTGTCTACTGTGTTCAGCCCTGCTGAATTTGTGGCTGGCGTGACGGTTACCGTCTCGAGCCGTGGGGCACCCCCGTGATCCGTATATCGATCTTGTTTGCCTTGCCTTGTCCTCCAACATATCTCGTAAGTCCGGTGCATATTCCCGTGCCTTGGTACGGGGTGCGGCTTGAGTGGAGGGCTGAGAGGCCTCTCTGTCGCGGCCACGAGGTGGCCAGTCGGCCGCATCAAGTGCTTCCTCCTCTAATCGGGGTAGCAACCTGCGCTTTGGGCAGCTCTTGGAGGGGCGTTCGAGTTTATGGTCTTCGGCCTCAAGGACTTCAGTCCATCTGTCGACTAGCAAATCTTGATCAGCTCTGAGCTGTTGCTGTTTTTTCTTGAGGCATCTTGTCATGGCCATAAGCCTGCGTTGAAAACGCTCTTGCTCGATGGGATCCTCTGGCACGACGAATTCGTCGTCGTCGAGGCTTGCCTCGTCTTCGGAGGGAGGCATATAATTATCGTCCTCGACCTCTCTGTCTGCCGCTCTCTCATGAGGGCTGGTTTCTCCATCCTCCTGTGCTAAATCTTGCTGGAGGGGGTTTTCTTCGGCACTTTCTGGAGTATTATTATCTCCCGTGCTGGAATCACCGTATTTGTTTTGGCGGGATTTTGAGCGGCGCCGCTGACGCCGGCGCTTAGGCTGTTTCTTGGAGGGGTCATCCTCCGCTGTTCCATCGCCCTCTCCTTCTTTCGGGGTGTCCATCGTGTAAATGTCATATGACGAGGTGGCTTTCCAGGGCCTGGTAGGCGCTGGTTCTTCATCATCTCCTTCATCGGCGTCCATACCGTCGATGTCTTCGGAGTCGAAGTCGAGCACGTCGGTTAAGTCGTCGACAGTGGCTACAAAGTGGGTGGTGGGTGGGCTTTGAATTTCTTCATCGTCCGTACCCCAACCTTGCTGACCGTAGTCCGGCCAAGGCTCTCCTGATAAAGAGAGAGACTTCAGTGCCTTCAGGATATCGCCGAAAGGCGAGTGCTGAAAGATGTCCGCAGCAGTAAACTCCATGATCGGCGCCCATTTGGATTCGATCGGCAGGGGCGCGGAGGGTTCGGAGTCCAGAGAGGAGTCCGACTCCTTGGAGTCACGAGTCTCGCAGAGTGCGGGGCTGGTGTTCGGCTCGATCGCCGTTGGGATCGCAGCCCCCGAGGCGGCGTCCAACCACCGATCCTTGATCGGCGCAGTTGGCTCCGAATTAAGGGTCAAAGCCGATGCGGGTGCGGCCTCCAGGGCACTGTTCAGCGGCAGAGCTAGATCATGCTCGTCGTGACAGTGCGGCGCGCTCGGCAGTGGCTCGAATCCATCGAAGATCAAGTCCTCGCGGATGTCAGCCGTGTAGTTTAAACTTCCAAATCTGACCTGACGGCCAGCGGCATAGCTTTCGATCTTCTCTAGATGGCCAAGTGAATTGGCCCGCAGTGCGAAGCCGCCGAAGACGAAGATCTGTCCGGGGAGGAAGGTCTCACCCTGGACTACATCGCCATTGATGATCGTGGGAGCCTTCAAGCCTGACGGCGACGACACATAGGAACTCTTAATGAAAGCACCAATGTCGGTGTCAAAACCGGCGGATCTCGGGTAGGGGGTCCCGAACTGTGCGTCTAGGCTGGATGGTAACAGGAGGCAAGGGACACGAAGTTTTACCCAGGTTCGGGCCCTCTCAATGGAGGTAAAACCCTATGTCCTACTTGATTAATATTGATGATATGGGTAGTACAAGAGTAGATATACCATGAGATCAGAGAGGCTAAACCCTAGAAGCTAGCCTATGGTATGATTGTTGGTATGTATGTTGTCCTACAGACTAAAACCCTCTGGTTTTTATAGACACCAGATAGGGTTAGGGTTACATAGAGTCGGTTACAATGGTAGGAGATCTGCATATCCGTATCGCCAAGCTTGCCTTCCACGCCAAGGAAAGTCCCTCCCGGACACGGGACGAAGTCTTCAATCTTGTATCTTCATAGTCCAGGAGTCCGGCTGAAGGTATAGTCCAGCTATCCGAACACCCCCTAATCCAGGACTCCCTCACTACCCTCTAACATGCCTTGCTATCATAACCGTGCAAGATGCCAGCACCTTCCTATTTTAACCCACATAGTGGGCCCATAACCCACAGTTCCACAGGATCAAAACCTGACTCTTCTGTACCCCTGTTTCTAAAGTTATTCCTCATGCTTGGCTTTGTATCATGTGACGAGCCACCTTCCGAGAGATGGTATATTCCTGATGCTCTGAACCCCTTCTCACACTCTGTTCAGTTGTCGACTATTTGCCCATTCTCTTGAAACTTCTTATTGTACCTTCGTATTTTGCTCTCGAAGTTTTCTTAAGTTTCAACTCGAGAGATACTTTTGCCACATTCCCTACATTGTTCACCAGACAATTAACACTATAAGGGTCAGTGCACCCAAAGTTACTCTTTTCTTCCCGCTTAAATCTCGGGACGAGATTTCTTGTAGTAGAGGAGATTTGTAACATCCCCAGCATCACACTACAGTAATCTCCCCCTAATGAAGGTCATGTCATCATGATCATCATCCCAAAATGCCACTTGTCCAAAATATGCTTCAAATTCAAATTCAAATTGCATGTAAAATATTTGCCTCTTCTTTCATGCAAATAAAATAGTTCATCCTATGGACAATAATCCCTAGATATTTTTCATGTTGAAACCAACATTTTTGGAATTCCCAAATTGCCCCTGGGAATTTATTATCTGGTCCAACAATATTTAAGATGTCCTTTTCAATTTCTAAAATTGATTAGACAACTCCTTTTGACCCCAAACTTTTTGTTCCGTCTCAAGGTATTGTGTTAGTTTTATGTGCCAAGTTTTGTTCAAAACAAAACTCATTTCTTACTAAAAGAAAAATGCAAACAGGGCAAATAACAAAAAAGAAAAAGAAAAAGGGAAAAGGAAAAGAGAGGCCCCCTACCCACTGGGCTTTAGCCCACCCCAGCAAGCCGGCCCACCTCCCCCCGGTCGCCTCCCTCCTCTCTGTTCCCCTGACCGAGCCACTATAGGGGCTCGTCCCCGCCGGATCACTTCGTCAGCGACGCCCCGAGGGGATAAGGATCCCCCGCCGCCTCGGTCCTCTCCCCCCACTCTCCACTGTCGCCCGCTCCGCCTCTCCCTCTATCCATCAGATTCCCCCTCGCCCCCTCTCTGCTTCGATTTGGGCGGATGCCCGAGCGCCACCCTCACCGCCATTTGCCGTAGCCGCGGCCACCATCACCCATACGCCGCTCTGTCAAGTCCAGGAGCTTCAGCGTGGTCCTCCACTTCTTCCCCGATAACGAATCAGGACCGGGAGGGACCGCCGCCATCGCAGTCTTCCTCTTCCTCCTCTACAGCCACCGCACGACCTCGCCATCAATCTACAGCACCGGTCCTCCCCGAGCCCACTACCTAGTCACCACGCTCCCGCGGTTAGCTCCTGCGCCGAACGCACCCTTCCCTACCCCCTCTAGTCGCCCGTAGCCTCCGCTTCACTAGCACCCGTACGCACCGCCGCCGACGAGCTCGCCGTCGTGGCCTTCGCCACTGTAATACGCGGCTGAGCCTCGCATCGAGCTCCGGGAGCTCGTGCGAGTCCAACGCCACCACCAGTGCACCTCCCCGTTCCTCCTAGCCCTGTTTCCACTAGCGCCTAAACTCAAGCGCCGCGTAGCTCATCGCCGACGCGTCTCCGGTGACCTTTTGGTCACGGGCTCAAGCCCGCCGCGCCGCGTAGCTCGTCGCCGGCGCGTCTCCGGTGACCTTTGGGTAGCACATGCCTTTTTGAAGGAGGTAGCTAGGTCTACTCATCGGCCGCATATGCAACGTGTAGGAGTTCCCGGGGAGATGGCCCATGACCCCTGGGGGAATAGGTTTAGTCCGGCGTGCTGACCTCTCTATTAAGCCTAGGTCGGGTTGCGGCGTATTGTTTGGCCGAGGCCGGGCATGACCCAGGAAAGTGTGTCAGGCCAGAGTTAATCGAGCATGGTGGGTAAGTTGGTGCACCCATGTAGGGAAGAAAACATCTATCGATAGCCTGTCCTACGGTAACGGACACTTGGGGTTGTATCCCGATCGATACAACTAGAACTGGATACTTGAGATGAGAAGTGGTTATGAGAAACGGTGTGTGATGAGAAATGGATATGAGAAATGGATAGTATGGCTCTGGGATTGCTTTCTCGCAGGGAGTCGAGAAAGGATCTCTGGCCTAGGTTGATAACACCACTACTTTACTTTATGTTGATCTATACTCTTCTATGTGCTGCAAGATGCTTGAAGATGCTTGAAGATGCTAGTCTTCGATAGGATAGGCTTTCCCCTTCTTTCTGGCATTCTGTAGTTTAGTCCACAGATATAGGCCATTTCCTTTGATACAGATGCATACTTAGTTTAGATCTGATGTAAGTCTTGCGAGTACTTTGGATGAGTACTCACGGTTGCTTTGCTACCTCTTTTTCTCCCATACCCGTTTGTTGCAACCAGATGATGGATCTCAGGAGCCAGATGACACCACTGATGACTACTGCTACCCCGAGGGTGCCTACTACTACGTGACGGCCGCTGACGACTTGGAGTAGTTAGGAGGCTCCCAGGCAGGAGGCCTTGCCTTTTCGATCAATGTTGTTTTTGTGCTAGCCTTCTTAAGGAAAACTTGTTTAACTCGTGTCTGTACTCATATATTGTTGCTTCCACTGACTCTTATGTATTCGAGCCCTCGAGGCCCCTGGCTTGTAATATAAAGCTTGTATTATTTTAATTTTTGTCTAGAGTTGTGTTGTGATATCTTCCCGTGAGTCCTTGATCTTGATCGTACACATTTGCGTGTATGATTAGTGTACGGTTGAATCGAGGGCGTCACAACGCGCCCTCCACCCTCGTGGAAGCCTTGTGTCCTTTCTGGTCTGCTTCTTATTTTCCTATTTTTTTAAATATTCCAAAACGGAGAAAAATTGCCATTAGAACTATTTTGGAGTCGGATTACTTACCGTACCACGTACCTATTCTTTTTCGGAGTCTGAAACATTCTGGAAAGTGTTGCTTATGTATTCCTTCGGGGTTACGGTTTCAATAATATTAGTTTCAACATTTATAGGATTACCTGAGATATAGTGTTTGATTCTTTGACCGTTCACCACCCTCAAATTTGTGCCTTCGAAGTTGTTGATTTTTATGGCACCGAAACGATAGACCTCCTCGATAACCTAAGGACCTTCCCATTTAGAGAGAAGCTTGCCTGCAAAATATCTTAAACGAGAGTTGTATAGAAATACATAATCACCTACATTAAACTCACACTTTTGTATCCTTTTGTCATGCCATCTTTTAACTTTTTATTTAAACAGTTTGGCATTCTCATAGGCCTGGGTTCTCCATTCATCAAGTGAGCTAATGTCAAACAGCCTCTTTTCACTGGCAAGTTTGAAATCATAGTTGAGCTCTTTAATAGCCCAATATGCCTTATGTTCTAGTTCAAGAGGTAAGTGACATGCTTTACCATAAACTATTTTATACGGAGACATACCCATAGGATTTTTATATGCAATTCTATAAGCCCATAATGCATCATCAAGTTTCTTTGACCAATTCTTTCTAGATCTATTAACAGTCTTTTGCAAAATTAATTTAAGCTCTCTATTACTTAATTCTACTTGACCACTAGACCGCGGGTGATAAGGAGATGCAATTCTATGATTAACGTCATACTTATCAAGCATTTTGCGAAAGGCACCATGAATGAAATGTGAACCACCATCAGTCATTAAATATCAAGGGACTCCAAACCTCAGAAAATAACTTCTTTAAGCATCCTAATAGAGGTGTTATGATCAACACTACTAGTTGGAATAGCTTCTACCCACTTAGTAACATAATCAACAACAACTAAAATATGTGTATACCCATTAGAGGAAGGAAATGGTCCCATATAATCAAAGCCCCAAACATCAAATGGTTCAATAACAAGCGAATAATTCATAGGCATTTCCTGACGTCTACTAATATTACCAATTATTTGACATTCATCACAAGACAAGACAAACTTACGAGCATCCTTGAAGAGAGTAGGCCAATAAAAACCGGATTGCAATACCTTATGTGCAGTTCTATCTCCAGCATGGTGTCCTCCATAGGCTTCAGAGTGACACTTGCTTAGGATCTGTGCATGTTCATGCTTAGGTACACAACGTCTAATAACACCATCTACTCCTTCTTTATAAAGATGTGGTCATCCCAAAAGTAATGCCTTAAATCATAGAAGAACTTTTTCTTTTGCTGGTATGTGAAACTAGGTGGTATAAATTTAGCAACAATATAATTAGCATAATCCGCATACCATGGAGCAGTACGAGAAGCATTTATGACAGCCAATTGCTCATCAGGAAAGCTATCATCAATAGGTAGTGGGTCATCAAGAACATTCTCTAACCTAGACAAGTTGTCTGCAACGGGGTTCTCAGCTCCCTTTCTATCAATAATATGTAAATCAAATTCTTGTAGCAAGAGAACCCATCTAATAAGTCTAGGTTTAGCATCTTTATTTTCCATAAGGTATTTAATAGCAGCATGATCAATGTGAATAGTTACTTTAGAATCAACAATATAAGGTCTGAACTTATCACAAGCAAAAACAATTGCTAAAAATTCTTTTTCAGTAGTAGCATAATTTCTTTGGGCTTTGTCTAGAGTTTTACTAGCATATTGAATAACATTTAATTTCTTATCAACTCTTTGCCCTAGAACAGCACCTACAACATAGTCACTAGCATCACACATGATTTCAAAGGGTAAATTCCAATCAGGTGGCTGAACAATAGGTGCAGAAATCAAAGCTTTCTTAAGTACTTCGAATGCTTCTACACAATCATCATCAAAGACAAAAGGAATATCTTTTTGTAATAGATTAGTCAGAGGCTGAGAAATTTTAGGAAAGTCCTTAATGAACCTCCTATAAAAACCGGCATGACCAAGGAAACTTCTTATACCTTTGATGTCCTTGGGACACGACATCTTTTCAATAGCATCAACTTTGGCTTTATCAACCTCAATACCTCTTTCAAAAATTTTATGCCCCAAGAAAATACCTTCATTAACCATAAAGTGGCACATCTCCCAATTCAAGACAAGATTAGTTTCTTCACATCTCTGCAAAACTCGATCAAGGTTGCTCAAGCAATCATCAAAAGAGGATCCATAAATGGAGAAATCATACATGAAAACCTCACAAATCTTTTCACAAAAGTTAGAGAATATAGCCATCATGCATCTTTGAAAGGTAGCAGGTGCATTACATAAACCAAAAGGCATACGTCTATAAGCAAAAGTACCGAAAGGGCAAGTAAAAGTGGTCTTTTCTTGATCCTCAACTGACACATGTATTTGAGAGAAACCAGAGTAACCATCTAGAAAGAAAAAGTGTGTATGTTTGGATAATCTTTCTAGCATTTGATCAATAAAGGCAAAGGGTAATGATCTTTTATAGTAGCTTTATTTAGTTTGCGGAAATCAATTACCATCCTATAACCTGTAATAATTCTTTGCGGAATCAATTCATCTTTATCATTAGGAACAACAGTAATGCCTCCCTTCTTAGGGACACAATGGACATGACTTACCCACTGACTATCAGCAATGGGATAAATTATACCTGCCTCAAGGGCTTTAATATTTCCTTTCTTACCACTTCTTTCATCTTAGGATTTAGCCGTCATTGGTGATCAATAACTGGTTTGGCGTCTTTCTCTAAATTTATTTTGTGTTGACATAGAGTGGGACTAATGCCCTTAAGATCATCAAGAGTATATCCAATAGCAGCACGAGCTTCTTCAGAGTTTTCAATAATTTATCTTCCTCCTTCTCTGAAAGGTTAGCACTAATAATAATAGGATATATCTTCTTTTCATCAAGCTAAGCAGATTTAAGAGTATCAGGTAATGGTTTAAGCTCAAACACGGGATCACCCTTGGGTGGAGGAGGATCCCCTAGGATTTCAACAGGCAAGTTGTGTTTCAGAATAGGTCCCTATTTAAAGAATACTTCATCTATTTCCCTTCTTTCATTCATGAACATATCATTTTCATGGTCTAGCAAATATTGTTCTAAAGGATCAGTAGGAGGCATGGCAATAGAAGCGGGACCAATAATTTTATCTTTACTAGGCAATTTTTTATCATGGGGTTTTCTACGAAATTTAGCAAAATTAAACTCATGAGACATATCCCCTAAACCAATAGAAACAACATCCTTATTGCAGTCTATCTTAGCATTAACAGTATTCAAGAAGGGTCTACCAAATATAATGGGACAAAACCTATCTTGTGGGGAACCAAGAACAAGAAAATCAGCAGGATATTTAACCTTCCCACACAAGACTTCAACATCTCTAACAATCCCAACTGGTGAAATAGTATCTCTATTGGCAAGCTTAATTGTAACATCAATTTCTTCTATCTCAGCAGGTGCAATATCATGCATAATTTCCTTGTATAAGGAATGAGGTATTGCACTTGCACTAGCACCCATATCACATAAGCCATGATAACAATGATCTCCTATTTTAACAGAAATAACAGGCATGCCTACAACCGGTCTATGTTTATTTTTAGTATCAGGTCTAGCAATTCTAGCAGCTTCATCACAGAAGTAAATAACATGCCCATCAATATTATCAGCCAAGAGATCCTTAACCATAGCAATATTAGGTTCAACTTTAATTTGCTCAGGGGGTTTGTGCGTCCTAATATTACTTTTGTTGACTACAGTTGAAGCTTTAGCATGATCCTTTATTCTAACAGGAAAAGGTGGTTTCTCAACATAAGCAGTAGGAACAATAGCATCATTATAAGTGATAGTCTTTTCTTCAACTTTAATAGGTGAAACTACTTTTACTTCAATGGGAGGATTATATTTAAACCACTTCTCCTTAGGGAGATCAACATGAGTAGCAAATGATTCACAGAAAGAAGCTACTATCTCAGAGTCAAGTCCATATTTAGTGCTAAATTCACGGAAAGCGTCGGTATCCATAAAAGATTTAACACAATCAAACATAGGTGTTATACCTGACTCCTTACCTTCATCGAGATCCTAATCTTCAGAGTTGAGTTTAATTATTTCTAATAAATCCCATTTGAATTCAATAGTCTTCATCATAAAAGATCCAGTACAAGAAGTATCGAGCATGGAGCGATTACTGAGAGAAAGCCGAGCATAAATTTTTTGAATAATCATTTCTCTTGAGATCTCATGATTGGGGCATGAATATAACATTGACTTAAGCCTCCCCCAAGCTTGAGCGATGCCTTCTCCTTCGCGAGGCCAAAAATTATATATATAATTACGATCACGATGAACAAGATGCATAGGATAAAACTTCTGATGAAATTCCAATTTCAATCGCTTATAGTCCCATGATCCCATATCATCACATAGCCTATACCATGTCAATGCCTCTCCCTTTAAAGATAAAGGGAAGACCTTCTTCTTGATAACATCCTCGGGCATACCTGCAAGCTTAAATAATCCACAAACTTCATCCACATAGATTAAGTGTAAATCGGGATGCAATGTTCCATCTCCTGCAAAAGGATTAGCTAGCAGTTTCTCTATCATACTCGAAGGAATTTCAAATTAAACATTTTCAGTAGGTTCAGTAGGTTGAGGGGTAACTAATTTTGGTTCCGGAGGAGGTGAAGATACCCCGAACAAACCCCTCAAAGGATTATGTTCCATAGTAACAGGTGACAGTAAATTTCAGCACACTATATAAATTTTTCCTTACCAAATTCCACCTACCAAAGGCGCTTCACACCCCGGAAATGGCGCCAGAAAAGAGTCTTGATGACCCACAAGTATAGGGGATCTGCCTTTTCGATAAGTAACAATGTCGAACCCAACGAGGAGCAGAAGGAAATGATAAGCGGTTTTCAGCAAGGTATTCTCTGCAAGCACTGAAATTATCATTAACAGATAGTTTTGTGATAAGGTAATTGGTAATGAGTAACAAGTAATAAAAGTAAATAAGGTGCAGCAAGATGGCCCAATACTTTTTGTAGCAAAGGACAAGCCTGGACAAACTCTTATATGAAGGAAAGCGCCCCCGAGGACACATGGGAATTATCGTCAAGCTAGTTTTCATCACGATCATATGATTCACGTTCGGTACTTAGATAATTTGATATGTGGGTGGACCGGTGCTTGGGTACTGCCCTTACTTGGACAAGTATCCCACTTATGATTAACCCCTATTGCAAGCATCCGCAACTACAACAGAAGTATTAAGGTAAACCTAATCATAGCATGAAACATATGGATCCAAATCAGCCCCTTACGAAGCAATGCATAAACTAGGGTTTAAGCTTCTGTCACTCTAGCAACCCATCATCTACTTATTAGTTCCCAATGCCCTCCTCTAGGCCCAAACAATGGTGAAGTGTCATGTAGTCGACGTTCACATGGCACCACTAGAGGAAAGACAACATACATCTCATCAAAAAATCAAACGAATACCAAATTCACATGACTACTTATAGCAAGACTTCTCCCATGTCCTCAGGAACAAACATAACTACTCACAAAGCATATTCATGTTCATAATCAGAGGGATATTAATATTCATAATGGATTTGAACACATGATCTTCCACCAAGTAAACCAACTAGCATCAACTACAAGGAGTAATCAACACTACTAGCAACCCACAGGTACCAATCTGAGGTTTGGATACAAAGATTGAATACAAGAGATGAACTAGGGTTTGAGATGAGATGGTGCTGGTGAAGATGTTGATGGAGATTGACCCCCTCCCGACGAGAGGATCGTTGGTGATGACGATGGTGATGATTTTTGCCTCTCGGAGGGAAGTTTCCCCGGCGGAACAACTCTGCTAGAGCCCTAGATTGGTTCCGCCAAGGTTCCGCCTCGTGGCGGCGGAGTTTTGTCCCGTGAGCTTGCTTCTGATTTTTTCCTCGACGAAAGACTCCATATAGCCAAAGATGGGCATCGGAGGGCCACCAGGGGGCCCCCGAGGCAGGGGGCGTGCCCCCCACCCTCGTGGCTGGTGGGTGGCCCCCCTCTGGTGCTTCCTTCGTTTAGTATTTTTTATATATTCTGCAAAATAACTTACGTGAAGTTTCAGGACTTTTGGAGCTGTGCAGAATAGGTCTATAATATTTGCTCCTTTTCAAGCCCAGAATTCCAGCTGCCGGCATTCCTCCTCTTCATGTAAACCTTGTAAAATAAGAGAGAATAGACATAAGTATTGTGACATAATGTGTAATAACATCCCATAATGCAATAAATGTCGATATAAAAGCATGATACAAAATGGACGTATCAACACCGACACCTACCCTCCCATGACGGATCCTAATGAAAATTAAGGGTAATTAATGTGCTTATTTTAGTAGAGAACCGGATCAAAACATGAACAATCAATGAATCATTTATATCCCAATTATTGTCACCTTGGAGTCACGGGTTCAGAACAAAAACAGGCGCATACAACTTGCAGATAAGATCAAGAAACAAATATATTCATGAAAACATAGAGAGTTTAGATCTAAAATCATGGCACTCGGGCCTAGTGTCAAGCATTAAACATAGCAAAGTCATAATAACATCAATCTCAGAACATAATTGATACTAGACATCAAACCCTAACATATCTGATATCTATTACATAGGAAATATCATCCAATTCTCATATACCTCCATGTGCCTACAAATGACTTACACATGGATGAGAGCTTCATGAAATTGTTGTTGGAGAATAGGTGGTGATGACGATGGCGAAAATCCCCCTCTCCGAAACCCAAATCACACTCTAGATCGGTTCTCCAAAGGAAGAATATGAGGTGACAACAACTCCGTATTGTAAAATGTGTTGCTAATTTTCTGTGTTTTTTGGTATATATAGGATTTCTAGGCGAAAGAGTCATCGAAAGGCAGTGGCCGGGGAGCCCACACGGCCACCAGGCGCGGTCAGCGGATGGTCTTACCACCAAGCCATCCGGAGGCCTGGTGGGGCCCATATGGTCCATCTCAGCTCCGTATTTCTTCTTATTTTCTGAAATAATTCCCCAAAATTCCCCATCCAATTTGGAGCACTTTTATTTCCGCGCAAAAATAACATCATAGCACTTCTACTGAAAACAGCGTCAGTCCGGGTTAGTTTCATTCAAATCATGCAAATTATTGGTCAAATAGTAGCAAAAGTGTCGGTGTGAAAACCGGCAGACCTCAGGGTAGGGGGTGATACGTCTCCAACGTATCTATAATTTATGAAGTATTCGTGCCATGTTACAACAATTTTATATGGTTTAGGTGCAATTTTATATGATTTAAATGGAACTAACCTGGACTGACGCTGTTTTTAGCGGAACTACCGTGATGTTATTTTTTTGTGTAGAAATAAAAGCTCTCGGAATGGGATGAAACTTTTTGATGATTTTTTGGTACAAAAGGGACCGCTGAAGCTTTGTGGGAGGACCAAAAGAGCCACGAGGAGCCCACGAGGCACCAGGGCGCACCCAGGGGGTGGTCGTGGCGTGGTGCCTCATGGGCCCATTTTCACGTGAGACTGACACGAAAAATCCTATAAATAGAGAAACGCCCAGAAATAACCCGAGAACTTTGACTCCACCGCCGCAAGCCTTTGTACCTTTGAAATACCATCTAGAGCCCTGTTCTGGCACCCTGCCAGAGGGGGAAATCATCACCGGAGGCCATCTGCATCATCCCGGCGGCCACGATGACGAGGAGGGAGTCACCCTCGAGGCTAGGGGTACGTACAAGTAGCTATGTGTTTGATCTCTCTCCCGTGTTCTTGATTTGGCATGATCTTGATGTATCGCGAGCTTTGTTAATGTAGTTGGATCATATGGTGTTTCTCCCTCTCTATCTTGTTGTGATGATTTCAATTTTTACCTTTAAGGTTTCACTATTATCGGATTGAATACTTTTATGGATTTGAGAACACTTGATGTATGTATTGCATATGGATACCCCATGGTGACAGTGGGGTGTACTATTGATTCACTTGATGTATCTTTTGGCACTCGACTCGCGAATTCCCGAGGTGACATTGGGGTAACCTATGCATATGGGTTGATGCACGTTTTCGTCCTACTTTCTCTGGTAGAAATCTTGGGGCACTCTTTGAAGTTCTTTGTGTTGGATTAAATATTATGAATCTGAAGCTTTTTGATGCATATCAAATAATCAACTCACGGATACTTGTGGTGACATTGGAGTATCTAGGTGACATTAGAGTTGGTTGATGTGTATCATATGGTGTTATTTTAGTACGAACTCTAGGGTTGTTTGTGACACTTATAGGAATAGCTCAATAAATTGATTGGAAATGATATCTTTGAGGTGGTTTCGTATCCTGCAACAATCCCATCTTATGTTCTCCGCTAGATAAGAACTTTGGAGTGATTCTTTGTTGCACGTTGAGGGATTGTTATATGATTCAATTATGTTAGCACTGTTGAGAGATTGCACTAGTGAAAGTATGAACCCTAGGCCTTGTTTTCAAGCATTGCAATACCGTTTGTGCTCCATTTTATCACTTGCCACCTTGCTGTTTTTTATTTCCAGATTACAAAAACCTATATCTACTATCCATACTACACTTCTATCACTATCTCTTCGCCGAACTAGTGCACCTATACAATTTGCCGTTGTATGGGCATGTTGAAGACACAAGAGATTTCTTGTATTTGGTTGCAGGTTTGTTTGAGAGGGACCATCTTCATCCTACGCCTCCCAAATATTGATGAACCTTAGGTCATCCACTTGAGGGAAAATTGCTACTATCCTACAAAACTCTGCGCTTGGAGGCCCAACACGAGTCTACAAGAATAAGTTGTGTAGTAGACATTAGGGGGTCCCGAGCTGTGGATCTCGGACAGATGGTAACAGGAACAAGGAGACAATGTTTACCCAGGTTTGGGCCCCCTGATGGAGGTAAAACCCTATGTCCTACTCTTTTTTATATTGATGGAGATGCATCAAGTATAGAGTTGATCTACCTCGAGATCGTAAGATGTATTCTAACCCTAGGGTATTGATACGTCTCCAACGTATCTATAATTTTTGATTGCTCCATGCTATATTATCTTCTGTTTTGGACATTATTGGGCTTTATTATACACTTTTATATTATTTTTGGGACTAACCTATTAACTGGAGGCCCAGCCCAGAATTGTTGTTTTTTTGCCTATTTTAGGGTTTCGAAGAAAAGGAATATCAAACGGAGTCCAAATGAATGAAACCTTCGGGAACGTGATTTTTGGAACGAACAAGATCCAGGAGACTTGGACCCTACGTCAAGCAACCAACAGGGAGGCCACAAGGTAGGGGGCACGCCTACCCCCCCCCCCCCAGGTGCGCCCTCCACCCTCGTGGGCCCCCTGTTGCTCCACCGATATACTCCTTCCTCCTATATATACCTATGTACCCCAAAACGATCAGATACGGAGCCAAAACCCCAATTCCACCGCCGTAACTTTCTGTATCCACGAGATCCCATCTTGGGGCCCGTTCCAGAGCTCCGCCGGAGGGGGCATCGATCACGGATGGCTTCTACATCAACACCATAGCCCTTCCGATGAAGTGTGAGTAGTTTACCTCAGACCTTCGGGTCCATAGTTATTAGCTCGATGGCTTCTTCTCTCTTTTTGGATCTCAATACAAAGTTCTCCCCCTCTCTTGTGGAGATCTATTCGATGTAATCTTCTTTTGCGGTGTGTTTGTTGAGACCGATGAATTGTGGGTTTATGATCAAGTTTATCTATGAACAATATTTGAATCTTCTCTGAATTCTTTTATGTATGATTGGTTATCTTTGCAAGTCTCTTCGAATTATCAGTTTGGTTTGGCCTACTAGATTGATCTTTCTTGCAATGGGAGAAGTGCTTAGCTTTGGGTTCAATCTTGCGGTGTCCTTTCCCAGTGACAGTAGGGGCAGCAAGGCACGTATTGTATTGTTGCCATCGAGGATAACAAGATGGGGTTTTTATCATATTGCATGAATTTATCCCTCTACATCATGTCATCTTGCTTAAGGCGTTACTCTGTTCTTATGAACTTAATACTCTAGATGCATGCTGGATAGCGGTCGATGTGTGGAGTAATAGTAGTAGATGCAGGCAGGAGTCGGTCTACTTGTCTCGGACGTGATGCCTATATACATGATCATACCTAGATATTCTCATAACTATGCTCAATTGTGTCAATTGCTCAACAGTAATTTGTTCACCCGCCGTAAAATACTTATGCTCTTGACAGAAGCCACTAGTGAAACCTATGGCCCCCGGGTCTATCTTCATCATATTAATCTTCCAATACTTAGTTATTTCCTTTGCTTTTACTTTTATTTTACTTTGCATCTTTATCATAAAAATACCAAAAATATTATCTTATCATATCTATCAGATCTCACTCTCGTAAGTGACCGTGTAGGGATTGACAACCCCTTATTGCGTTGGTTGTGAGGATTTATTTGTTTTGTGTAGGTGCGAGGGACTCGCGCGTAGCCTCCTACTGGATTGATACCTTGGTTCTCAAAACTGAGGGAAATACTTACGCTACTTTGCTGCACCACCCTTTCCTCTTCAATGGAAAACCAACGCAAGTGCTCAAGAGGTAGCAAGAAGGATTTCTGGCACCGTTGCCGGGGAGGTCTACGCAAAAGTCAACATACCAGGTACCCATCACAAACCCTTATCTCCTACATTACATTATTTTCCATTTGCCTCTCGTTTTCCTCCCCCCCACTTCACCCTTGCCGTTTTATCCGCCCTTTATTTTTCTCGCTCGCCTTTCTCCCTCTATGTCTGAATCAAAAAGGGTTGGGGGTTCTCTCCCGAGTTTTAGTACTTTGGACAACCCTTCTATTCTCGCTAAGCTTATAAATAAGGATACTATGGAAAAACCTAACGGAGTTATCAATGAGAATCTTAATAATTTTGATGAAGATGATTCCGGAATTTTTCGTTATTTACTTGATGAATCTTTGAAAGATGCTTGGTATAGACTAATAAGGATCAGGGCTAGCTATGTGCCTCAATACCAAATTGAAATTTACTTAAAAAGCTTTTATATTGCCCTTCCTTCTTCTTTTAAGCATGTCTTAGATTCTATATTTGAAGAAGGCTTTCTTGAAGGGGATGCCGTAGACACTTATGAAAAGATGAAAACCATATTTGGGCACCCCATGAATGAGAAAGTTGAATCTACATCTCTTTTGCTCTCTTACCAAAACGAATCTATCAAAGAGATGAAGGCTAGCTTAGATACAAATTTCTGTAACGTACCTAATATTTCTTCTACCATTAATAGCCATGTGCTTTATCAAAATAGAAAGATTAATTCCATAGATAGCAAGTTTGCTCTTTTCTTCCCTAAAACCAAAGATGGCAACACCTAGAACTATCCTTACTTTTTATGCCTAGCTAGGGGCGCTAAACGATAGCGCTTGTTGGGAGGCAACCCAATTTTATTTTTATTCCTTGATTTTTGCTCCAGTTTAGTAATAAATAATTTATCTAGCCTCTGTTTTGGTTGTGTTTTTTGTGTTTAATTAGTGTTTGTGCCAAGTAGAACCGTTGGGAAGACTTGGGGAAAGTCTTGTTAATCTTGCTGTAAAAAACAGAAACTTTAGCGCTCACGAGAACTTCTGCCATTTTTATTTGGAAAGTGCTATTTAGTTAATTCTTTTTTAAGATGATTAATAGATAGATTCCTCACGTCCAGAAATTTATTTTAGAATTTTTGGGGTTCCAGATCTTGCGCTAGCTACAGATTACTACAGACTGTTCTGTTTTTGACAGATTCTGTTTTTTCGTGTGTTGTTTGCTTATTTTGATGAATCTATGGCTAGTAAAATAGTTTATAAACCATAGAGAAGTTGGAATACAGTAGGTTTAACACCAATATAAATAAAGAATGAGTTCATTACAGTACCTTGAAGTGGTCTTTTGTTTTCTTTCGCTAACGGAGCTCACGAGATTTTCTACTTTAAGTTTTGTGTTGTGAAGTTTTCAAGTTTTGGGTAAAGATTTGATGGATTATGGAACAAGGAGTGGCAAGAGCCTAAGCTTGGGGATGCCCATGGCACCCCCAAGATAATCTAAGGATACCTAAAAGCCAAAGCTTGGGGATGCCCCGGAAGGCATCCCCTCTTTCGTCTACTTCTATCGGTAACTTTACTTGGAGCTATATTTTTATTCACCACATGATATGTGTTTTGCTTGGAGCGTCTTGTATGATTTGAGTCTTTATTTGTTAGTTTACCACAATCATCTTTGCTGTACACACCTTTTGAGAGAGACACACATGATTCGGAAATTATTAGAATACTCTATGTGCTTCACTTATATCTTTTGAGTTATATAGTTTTGCTCTAGTATTTCACTTATACCTTTTAGAGCACGGTGGTGGATTTGTTTTATAGAAACTATTGATCTCTCATGCTTCACTTAGATTATTTTGAGAGTCTTAAATAGCATGGTAATTTGCTTAAATAATCCTAATATGCTAGGTATACAAGATTAATAATAAAATTCTCTTATGAGTGTGTTGAATACTATGAGAAGTTTGATACTTGATAATTGTTTTGAGATATGGAGATGGTGATATTAGAGTCATGCTAGTTGAGTAGTTGTGAATTTGAGAAATACTTGTGTTAAAGTTTGTGATTCCCGTAGCATGCACGTATGGTGAACCGTTATGTGATGAAGTCGGAGCATGATTTATTTATTGATTGTCTTCCTTATGAGTGGCGGTCGGGGACGAGCGATGGTCTTTTCCTACCAATCTACCCCCTAGGAGCATGCGCGTAATACTTTGCTTTGATAACTTGTAGATTTTTGCAATAAGTATATGAGTTCTTTATGACTAATGTTGAGTCCATGGATCATACGCACTCTCACCCTTCCACCATTGCTAGCCTCTCTAATACCGCGCACCTTTCGTCGGTATCATACACCCACCATATACCTTCCTCAAAACAGCCACCATACCTACCTATCATGGCATTTCCATAGCCATTCCGAGATATATTGCCATGCAACTTTCCACCGTCCCATTTACTATGACACGCTCCATCATTGTCATATTGCTTTGCATGATCATGTAGTTGACATTGTATTTGTGGCAAAGCCACCGTTCATAATTCTTTCATACATGTCACTCATGAGTCATTGCATATCCCGGTACATCACCGGAGGCATTCATACAGAGTCATATCTTGTTCTAAGTATCGAGTTGTAATTCATGAGTTGTAAGTAAATAAAAGTGTGATGATCATGATTATTAGAGCATTGTCCCAAGTGAGGAAAGGATGATGGATACCATGATTCCCCCACAAGTCGGGATGAGAGTCCAGACGAAAAATAATAATACTAAAAAATATATATAAAGAAGAGGCCATAAAAAAGAGAAAAGGCCCAAATAAAAAAATGAGAGAAAAAGAGAGAAGGGACAATGCTACTATCCTTTTACCGCACTTGTGCTGCAAAGTAGCACCATGATCTTCATAGAGAGTCTCCTTTGTTATCACTTTCATATACTAGTGGGAATTTTTCATTATAGAACTTGGCTTGTATATTCCAATGATGGGCTTCCTCAAAATGCCCTAGGTCTTCATGAGCAAGCAAGTTGGATGCACACGCACTTAGTTTCTTTTTGAGCTTTCATATACTTATAGCTCTAGTGCATTTGTTGCATGGCAATCCCTACTCACTCACATTGATATCTACTGATGGGCATCTCCATAGCCCATTGATACGCCTAGTTGATGTGAGACTATCTTCTCCCTTTTTTTCTTCTCCACAACCACCATTCTATTCCACCTATAGTGCTATGCCCATGGCTCACGCTCATGTATTGCGTGAAGATTGAAAAAGTTTGAGAATGTCAAAAGTATGAAACAATTGCTTCACTTGTCATAGGGGTTGTGCATGATTTAAATATTTTATGTGGTGAAGATAGAGCATAGCCAGACTATATGATTTTGTAGGGATAACTTTCTTTGGCCATATTATTTTGAGAAGACATAATTGCTTAGTTAGTATGCTTGAAGTATTATTTCTATGTCAATATTAAACTTTTATCTTGAATCTTTCGGATCTAAATATTCATATCACAATTAAGAAGAATTATGTTGAAAATATGCCAAGTAGCATTCCACATCAAAAAATCTGTTTTTATCATTTACCTACTTGAGGACGAGCAGGAATTAAGCTTGGGTATGCTTGATACGTCTCCAACGTATCTATAATTTTTGATTGCTCCATGCTATACTATCTTCTGTTTTGGACATTATTGGGCTTTATCATACACTTTTATATTATTTTTGGGACTAACCTATTAACCGGAGGCCCAGCCCAGAATTGATGTTTTTTTTGCCTATTTTAGGGTTTCGAATAAAAGGAATATCAAACGGAGTCCAAACGGAATGAAACCTTCGGGAACGTGATTTTTGGAACAAACAAGATCCAGGAGACTTGGACCCTACGTCAAGCAACCAACAGGGAGGCACGAGGTAGGGGGCGCGCCTACCCCCCCTCCCCAGGCGCGCCCTCCACCCTCGTGGGCCCCCTGTTGCTCCACCGACATACTCCTTCCTCCTATATATACCTACGTACCCCCAAACGATCAGATACGGAGCCAAAACCCTAATTCCACCGCCGTAACTTTTTGTATCCACAAGATCCCATCTTTGGGGCCTGTTCCGGAGCTCCGCCGGAGGGGGCATCGATCACGGAGGGCTTCTACATCAACACCATAGCCCTTCCGATGAAGTGTGAGTAGTTTACCTTAGACCTTCGGGTCCATAGTTATTAGCTAGATGGCTTCTTCTCTCTTTTTGGATCTCAATACAAAGTTCTCCCCCTCTCTTGTGGAGATCTATTCATTGTAATCTTCTTTTGCGGTGTGTTTGTTGAGACCGATGAATTGTGGGTTTATGATCAAGCTAATCTATGAACAATATTTGAATCTTCTCTGAATTCTTTTATGTATGATTGGTTATCTTTGCAAGTCTCTTCGAATTATCAGTTTGGTTTGGCCTACTAGATTGATCTTTCTTGCAATGGGAGAAGTGCTTAGCTTTGGGTTCAATCTTGCGGTGTCCTTTCCCAGTGACAGTAGGGGTAGCAAGGCACGTATTGTATTGTTGCCATCGAGGAAAACAAGATCGGGTTTTTATCATATTGCATGAATTTATCCCTCTACATCATGTCATATTGCTTAAGGCGTTACTTTGTTCTTATGAACTTAATACTCTAGATGCATGCTGGATAGCGGTCGATGTGTGGAGTAATAGTAGTAGATGCAGGCAGGAGTCGGTCTACTTGTCTCGGACGTGATGCCTATATACATGATCATACCTAGATATTCTCATAACTATGTTCAATTAATTGCTCAACAGTAATTTGTTCACCCACCGTAAAATACCTATGCTCTTGAGAGAAGCCACTAGTGAAACCTATGGCCCCCGGGTCTATCTTCATCATATTAATCTTCCAATACTTAGTTATTTCCTTTGATTTTTACTTTGCTTTTATTTTACTTTGCATCTTTATCATAAAAATACCAAAAATCTTATCTTATCATATCTATCAGATCTCACTCTCGTAAGTGACCGTGTAGGGATTGACAACCCCTTATCGCGTTGGTTGCGAGGATTTATTTGTTTTGTGTAGGTGCGAGGGACTCGCGCGTAGCCTCCTATTGGATTGATACCTTGGTTCTCAAAACTGAGGGAAATACTTATGCTACTTTGCTGCACCACCCTTTCCTCTTCAAGGGAAAACCAACTCAAGTGCTCAAGAGGTAGCAGGTATCTAGAGTTACAAGGTTGGTATCTTGGCGTGGAGGCAATAGGGGAAGTCTTGGGGTAAACGACAAGTCTTCGGTAGATGTAGTCTTGATCACGTTTCCAGTGTGCGGCTTCTGGAGTCCATCTAAAGAAGAATGAGGGCCCATCGGCCCAACCCGAGGAACATGGGCCGACTAGGTTAGTACCCCCTAGTCCAGGACACTGTCAAAAAGTGTTTGAAAAAGTAAATGTGTTTGAGACGTATCAACTACCCAAAGCTTAGCTTTGGAGCTTCTTGGGAGAAGGTGCCAACACACCAATCGCAACAACACCATCAACCACACATACTACCAACACGATGGACTCGGGTGCCTTTAGTTGCTCACATAACATAGGTGAATCATGTCCCTCGCACAAGGTCGCTACCGAATGCACCATCATAGGACTTAGATATAGCAGCTCCCGATGTCCAGGCATGGTTTGCAGCACTGGAGCCACGAGCACGGCGATGGAATCGCCCTTAGAGGTAGACAACACAGGGGACAAGGCAGGCATCAACGGCGAATTATCCCGAACATAAGGGGGGAAACAACCATATAGATCCGTCCCTCTGTCTTCTGCGGAGCCAACACCAGACACACCAGGAGGAGATGGCGTCAGAGCTTTGCAACATAGCCGACACAAGGAAGAGCCTTCTTAGAGCAACCTCTGCCTACTCTAGAAAGCTCCCAGCCCATGCCAACTAGCCTCGCAATAGCTCGGGCTGATCTACGAGAGCAAAAACGTAGCACCACATCAGACAGGGATCCCAAGGAGCAGTACCAGAGATGACTTCTGCCTGCTACCTCTTGAGCACTGCGTTGGTTTTCCCTTGAAAAGGAAAGGGTGATGCAGTAAAGTAGCATAAGTATTTCCCTCAGTTTTTGAGAATCAAGGTATCAATCCAGTAGGAGACTACAGGCAAGTCCCTCGTACCTGCACAAACAATTAAGAACCTCGCAACCAATGTGATAAAGGGGTTGTCAATCCCTTCATGTTCACTTACGAGAGTAAGATCTGATAGAGATAATAATAATAAGATAAATATTTTTTGTATTTTTATGATATAGATTGAAAGTAAAGATTGCAAAATAAATGGTGCCAGAAATAGCTTGTTGACGGGAGATTAATATAATGGAGAATAGACCCGGGGGCCATAGGTTTCACTAGTGGCTTCTCTCAAGGTAACATAAGTATTACGGTGGGTGAACAAATTACCGCCGAGCAATTGAGAGAAAAGTGCATAATTATGAGAATATCTAGGCATGATCATGTATATAGGCATCACGTCAGCGACAACTAGACCGAAACGATTCTGCATCTACTACTATTACTCCACACATCGACCGCTATCCAGCATGCATCTAGAGTATTAAATTCATAAGAACAGAGTAACGCATTAGGCAAGATGACATGATGTAGAGGGATAAACTCAAGCAATATGATATAAACCCCATCTTTTTATCCTCGATGGCAACAATACAATACGTGCCTTGCTGCCCCTGCTGTCACTGGGAAAGGACACCGCAAGATTGAACCCAAAGCTAAGCACTTCTCCCATTCCAAGAAAGATCAATCTAGTAGGCCAAACCAAACCGATAATTCGAAGAGACTTGCATAAATAACCAATCATACATAAAAGATTTGAGAGAAGAATCAAATATTGTTCATAGATAAACTTGATCATAAACCCACAATTCATCGGATCTCGACAAACACACCTTAAAAAGAGTTACATCAAATAGATCTCCAAGAAGATCGAGGAGAACATTGTATTGAGATCCAAAGAGAGAGAGAAGAAGCCATCTAGCTAATAACTATGGACCCGAAGGTCTGAAGTAAACTACTCACACATCATCGGAGAGGCCATGGTGTTGATGTAGAAGCCCTCCGTGATCGATCCCCCCTCCGGCGGAGCTCCGGAAAAGGCCCAAGATGGGATCTCACGGGTACAGAAGGTTGCGGCGGTGGAAATAGGGTTTCCTGATGCTCCTGGATGTTTTCGGGGTATATACTGTGAAATATTTGATTCCACGAGGGGCCCACGAGGGCGGAGGGTGCGCCCAGGGGGGTAGGCGCCCCCCTGCCTCGTGGCCTCCTCGGTGATTTCTTGACGTCCACTCCAAGTCCTCTGGATCACGTTTGTTCCAAAAATAACTCTCCGGAAGGTTTCATTCCGTTTGGATTCCGTTTGATATTCCTTTTCTGCGAAACACTGAAATAGTCAAAAAAACAGCAATTTGCACTGGGCCTTGGGTTAGTAGGTTAGTCCCAAAAATAATATAAAAGTGTAAAATAAAGCCCATTAATATCCAAAACAGATAATATAATAGCATGGAACAATCAAAAGTTATAGATACGTTGGAGACGTATCACTGCCCACAACCAGCAATGAAGCGCCTTAGAGGGGAGTACGGATTTCATCGGTCCCTCACATGAAACCAGAGCTTGACAGTGCTAGATGCCGAGGCGGGACACGAACGACACAAAAGGCATGACAACGAGCTAAGTGGACGCCAAAAATTGTGGCACTCGCGTGCATGGTAACCATTCTCTAAATAACAAGAGCACTAAAAAGGATCTCTGCAACATACCCTGAAGCAAAGCAGGGGTGGGATGGGTATCCATTATGTGGGCTGGCGATGCCGGACGCCGTGGAACACACCGCGGCACATCCTGCCATCCCTCACTTGTCAGGGCCTCACACTCCATACACGGACGAACGAATAAAGTCAAGCATTGGGTAGCCGGTGACGTCTGCAGGAATAGCTCCTCATAGACATTGCTCTCGTCGCCGCTGATGAGGGAGGCCCACGTCACAAACCAAACATGTGGCTTCAACCATCCTTCTACCCTTTTTAGAGAAAAGGCGAAGACCGAGCCTGAGAGATGGCTCAAATCTTTCCTGGCTTTGAATAACAAAGCCATAAATCGTCCATGATTACAAGAGCAACACAATACAGAGAAAATAAAAATGAAACGAAGAAAATGGTACATGGTACAATACAACACAAACTCAAAGGCATCTACAAACCGAGCGAGAGCTTGAAGCGCCAATGCCAACGTCCACCGTAGTGCCATCACCGGCAAACTAACAGGACGACAAGAAGGGAGCACACCGCGCTTGCATTGTGGCGCTAACTACATCCAAGAGACCAAACAGGAGCCAACCATGGTTTGTCTCCGCCACTGCTAAGGGCCACTACCCTTCACCCAGGCTCTATGGGTCTTGCACTGGTAGCCGGTAGAATGGCTCCCAGAACCAAGAGCCATGGTTCGCAAGCTGATAAATGAGAACAGCAGAAACAGAACTACAAGCAGCAAGTAACCTACCACAGGGGCATCGTCATCGGCATCGAAAAGGCACCATGTCGGGCGAGAGCCGTCGATCGAAGGCGCAATCCATGGAGCAGGCCAAAAGGGGCAATACCAGGCACCAACTGAAGTCAAGCAAGTTGTCGGAGATGAGAACAAGCCAACAACACCAACACTAAGCCACCACTACTCCCTCACCGCCTAGTAGGTCCCGGCCGACGCCTTCAGAAAGGAGCACGACACCACGGCGTCGTCGTCGTCCAAATTAGGGGAACAAGGGCTTTCACCCATGCTCAAGGATGGGGGTGGGCAGGGGAGGATCCCCACCGGAGCCTCCAGGAAGGGGATCGACACCAAAAGGTGTCGACTTTGATCTGGTCGCCTCGCTGACCCGAAGTTTCCTTCGGATTCGCATCGTCCCACCAGATCCATAGAGCCAATGCATGAGGAAGACGACCACGGCGGCCGGGAGCAGGAGATGGCCCAGAACGAAGTAGATCGAGTGATGGGTAAAACAACACCGGGAATCGAGGGAAGGTCAGCGAGGAACCACCACCCACACAGGCGACGACCGCTGCCCGCACGGCCGAGGGACGACCCATTTGCACTCGCCAGCACAACCCGCTGCTCAAACCACGCCGAGCGCCTCCGACCGGGGCCACCGCCTTGGGATCCGAGGCCCTCCATGAGGGGTGGAGCTGCCAAGTCCGCACAGCCACCTTCATCGGTGCCACGCTACCGCGCTGGAGGCCACCTCTGGCGGCGGCGGACGTGAGAGGGAGAGTGGGAACGAAGGCGGCGACTAGGGTTGGCCCCAGAGTCACCTCAGAGGAGATGACGCAGGGGTATCAATTATCGAAGGTGAACAATGTCCTCCTTCTACCTTAATGGTTGTCTTTGGAGTCAAAGAAGGAACAAAGTTCGTTGCCCACCGAAGCAGTGGCGGAGCTACAACAAAATGACTTGGCCGACCAGCTTGAAGAAAGCCCAATGTTTTTTTTCCTCCATGGCCCATTTATGCCTAAAGGCCCACTAGTTTGTAGCAAAACTGGGCGGGCCACGACCCAGTTTTGCTTGCACTAAGCTCCGCCAATGCACCGAAGGTACCTACTAAGCACTGACCCAATCAGTGCGTGATACTCGTGTTTTTTTTTGGAGGATGATACTCGTGTATAGATCAGTAAGATAACGCCTCACACCCTCTTTGTTCTTTGGGCCGGGCTTGATGGCGTAGATAGGTGGCATAATATTTCATATTTAAGCTAGATAATTAAGTCGATCGTTACATATTTTCAGAACCAAAATGCCTCAATATGAAAAGAAAACCCGCCTTGGAGCAGTTGATCCGTCCATGTGAATAGCAAAAATAGTGTAGTCGATCTGTACAAGACACGCCTTGGAGAAGAGACCCCAACAAAACTAACGAAACTAAACCACTCGCATCCAACTCGGCCAACATAGGGCAATATAAGACTAGCTTCTTAAAAAATTAATTTGGAGCAAAAGGGAGCGCCGATCGGAGCGGGTGAGCGAGCGACCGCCAGCGACCAGGGCGGCCGTGGAGATAGCGTGGAACCGACGGAAGGCGCACCACACCAAAGGGTCGACCATCATCACGCGGCGCGGCTGGCGGTGGCCAGCTTCCCGCACAAGCGTGAACGCGGCCGGCCGCCGTGCGTGGCCTCCTCTCCTCCTAGCTCTGACACGCACTGGGACACAGCAACAGACTAAGCTCGGTCGGTGCTGCGCGCAGCGGCAGTGCGCAGCCACGTCCAGCCGTGCCTACGAGGAGGACATGGAAAGATGGACACAGCTGGTTGAATGCGGTGCCCGCGCCGGGCGAGTACGCGCGCTCCCCGACGGAGCGCAGGGCAGCATCGGGGGGGTGTCTGCATGCGCCGGCAGGCAGCCTGCGCCCCGCTGCTTCCGCCCCTTTCCTGGTAGCAAATTAACTCACCGTCCACCCATGACCCATCCCTTGTGCAGTCTGCGCGCGCGTGCTGCCGTATTATGGTACCTGCTCGTGGCCGCCTGCCCGTGTGCTCAGAAGACGGACGGCCGGGGGGAAGTTAACGGGCGGTCGCCGGTCAAGGCTTCAATGATCCTTCCACCGGCGGCCCGGTCGCCACGACGGTGGTCTCGAACTCGAGCGCCAGCCTTTTGTCCGCTTCAAGGTCACGAGGAGGAAAGCGGAAGCGTGTCGCGTGTCTGCTGCTGCCACTCTGCTGCTGCTCTGCTGTGGCGCGCGTGGACCGGGTCGTGCGTGGACTGGATGGAGGCGCCGAAAGGTCCGCTTTATTCTCGCCTACTGCGGAAGATGGCCTCGCCTCAGGCAGTTTCTCTGAGTGGGCCGGTCCAGCCACGCGGTTTGGAAACATTGTATGTACTGCTCTCTGCGAATCACTTTTTTCTATATTTGTTTGCGTTTTTCTATGTATGTTCATAGATTTCCTTTTGGGTTTCTTGTTTGTTTTTATTCTAATTTTCTTTTAGTGTTCTCCTTATTTCTGATTTTTATTTGTTTCACACTTTCCAGATACATGTTCAACATTTTTTAATACACGGTGAATACGTTTTTAACACACATTGAACATTATTGATAAATGCCAGAAAAATTAAAACGTCCGAACATTTTCTAATTATCAGAATAGTTTTTAAATGTCATGAACATTTTTTTGGATGGTACAAAACATTTTTCTAGATAACACGGCTGTTTTCTTATGCATGTAAGTCTTTTCTGAATATGGCACAAACATATTTTTTTCAAACGTATGAGCATTTTAATTTTTAATCAAATATTTTTCTAAATTACACATGCTTTTTTTACATTGAATATTTTTTAAATGTCATGAATATTTTTTGAAATGCATGAACATTTTGTAAATGTGTGATGAAAGTTTTTACAATTTAAGAAAACTATTTTTTTAAGATGTATTTATAATATCTCAAAAATATAAACCAAATTAAAAAAGCTATAAAAAGGACCAATTGAATAGCAAGCAAGGTAACGTACCAGTACCAGTCCGACCACTAATGGGTTCCCTTGAGGCGAGCTACCGTCTCGCAATAAGCGAGGCGTAGCCACGCCCGAAAGGGTCGTAACAACATGACAGAACTGCGTGTCTTCGTAGCGACTTGGCCCAAAGAACGAGGGGCGTACTTTGGATGATGTCATGAAAGGGAGACCTCCTAATCGCCGCTTCAAGCACCGGTTCGAAAAGGTACCGCTCGCATGAATGCTTAGTTGCTTACATAGGCTGAGGCATCAAATTTGGATTTCGCTCGGTATTGCTCTTTCGACTAGATATTTTTTGACAAGTTCACTTCAAAACCCCAGTCGGCTCAATTGGGTTTTTCTTTCCTCTGTTAATGGTTTAAACAAAACCAGCATCATTTTTTTGGTTCATGAATTTGAAAAAAATGTTCATCGATACAAAAAAAATGTTCATGTATTTGCAAAAAATTCAGAACTTTGTGCATCTGGATAAATATCATTAATTTGAAAATTGCTCATGGATTTGGAAAAGAATCATGAATTTGACAAAAAAAAATTGCGGATACGGGAAAAATTTGAGAATTTGAATAATAATCCGTGGATTCTGAAAAAGTTCATGAATTTGAATAAAAACATGGATGTGAAAAGAGTTCACGGATTCAAAATAAGGTCATGGATTAGAAAGAATATCGTAAATTTGATAATTATTCATGCATTCTAAAATGTTTGCGAATACGTAAAAAATGTTCACAAGTTTTTTTAAAAAAACACGAATTTGAAATATGTCCACAAAATTTAAAAAATATTCAAGAAATATGTTCACAAATTAAAACATTGCACTTTTGTCAACAGTTCATGCATTTGAAAGAAGTTCGGGATTCTGAAAAAAGTTCATGCATTTGAAAAAATCTTAAGTTTTTTTAAGAAAGAAAAATAAAAGGAATAAGAATAAAAAACAAAAAAAACCCGCATAAAAACAACTGAAAAAAGAAAGGAAAAAGTTTGGTGGACGCTCTTAAAAATCAAGGGTAGCTCCCACCGGTATGATATGCTAGATGTGTCGTCCTGTTATCGAGGGGAGTTTGCGCCATGTAGGAGTTACACTGTATCAACACTGGTAGAAAAAGGGCCTGTTGTCCCGGTTCGTAAGGGCCTTTTGTCCCGGTTCTGGAACCGGGACTAAAGGGTCGGTACTAATGCCCTGTCCTTTTAGTCCCGTTTCAATCTAGAACCGGGACAGATGGGCCTCCACGTGGCCTGTGCGCGGAGCCCAGGCAGGAGACCCTTTGGTCCCGGTTGGTGGCACCAACCGGGACCAATAGGCATCCACGCGTCAGCATTTTTGTGGTTGGTGTTTTTGTTTTTTTTGAAAGGGGGGGGGGGTTGGGGGTTTTGGGGGGTTAATTTAGGTGTTTCATATATTGTGTTAGCTAGCTATAATTAATAAAGAGAAGTGTCCTCTCTTATGTCCGTGCTTGGTCAACGCTACGTACTATACATACGTATAGAGAGGACTAGACACGCTAGCTAGCTAGTAAGCAAACGAAGGAAACAGTATATCGTCATGAACATATATGCATATAGAGAGAAGTGATATCGACCACCTCTCCTTCTCCGAGAGATTGGTCGAACAACAAGTTCTCGTATATCTATCCGACACTACCGGCTACATATATACAATAATTATCTCTTATAAATATAATCATACGGACTCAGGGTCCACATAGTATTCTCCGTCTTCAGGGATCACGTGGTCAAAAAAGAATGCCGCCAATTCCTCTTGAATTTCTCGCATGCGAGCTGGTGCTAGGAGTTCATCCCGCTTCCGAAACATCTAATTTAAAGAAGGGGGTCAATACATATATATATGAATGAATGAAACTCAACACAAATGATGGTAATAAAATAAAATTGTGAATGTTGTTATTTATGTACTTCATATTGTTCGTCAGTGTAGCCCCGCTCACAGGTCGTGTGGCGGATGGACTCGCAAACGTAGTATCCACAAAAATCATTCTCTTGTTCCTGCCACGACCACTTTATAAGAAATAGAGGTCAATCAAACTGATAAGCAAGAATGCCAAATGGTATTGATGAAACTAGCGCTTGAATGACTAGTAGATGCGTGGAACATGCTACTATAGTACTTACTTTCGGGTGTCTAAATTGCAGCTCCTTCGGCAGTCCCGGAGCTTTTCTGGTGAATTTTCTCCAAACCCTGACGGACAAAGAAAACAATTACTTGATATATCAGGAAATGAACAAAGTTGCTGATATGGTGGATAATGATCGATTTAACTTACTTCTCGAGTATTTGAGTCATGTCTGCATAGTCCTGGGGATCTTTTCGTCTTGAGTCTAAGACGGTTACTAGTCCCTGCTCAAGCTTAATCTCTAGGAGAATATAGTGAAAACTGCACACGCATGCATAACTCATCAATTACATTACTATAACCTTGACTAATATATAAGGGAAACCGAATACGCACAAGACAGTAACACTCACTTGAAGTTGTAAGGAAAGAGTATTATATCTTTGTTTTCATTTATTACCAACGATCGTAGCAAGTTGGCCTCGGTAGCTGCGGCATGAAATTTAACCTGAGTTGCATCTATGAGATATGTGTTAATGAACCCAATATCACCGACTTGTCTTTTCTTCAATTCGGCGATCTTCAATCTGCATAATATAGTGAGGATGATTATAAATACATGCAATGAAAGAGCTGAGCTATATAGAGAGACTTAATGACAGAAGTAGTACTACTTACAGACAGTAGCAGGCGACCGTTGTTTTATCGAGGGCCAATTGATTGAAAAACTGATAGAACTCCTCAAATGGAACAGGCAACAGTTCAATTCCAACGAGGTCATGCTCCTTTTTAACTTTCACATACAAAGTACTCCTCCCCCAGAGTCTCTGCAGATTTTCAAGTACCAATCATGCAATCTTCGCATCATCGTTGATAGAGATCTTTCATCTTTGACGAGAGGCTTCCCGTACTCGTATCTTTGTATCTGCACCTCCATGGGTTCATAATGTACATCGTCGGGCAGGTAATCTGCAAGATTGCTATAACCGGGCACCATCCTCGGATCATTAGCGACGTTGTGGCTAGGCACCTTGAGCGGGGGGCACGATTGCTTCGCTTGTTCGCCGAGCTGGGCAATTTGTTTCCCAACTCGTCGTTCTTTCAGCCTTTGATCACTGACAGTACTTCCCGACCGCTCCGCTTTGGCAAATTCCTTTCCAATAATGCGCTCATAGTTTCCTTTCGGCGGAGACTTGGATGGTTTTGTCAGGGCAGCTAGAGTGCGCTTCCCTTTCACCGGATCTACCTTCTCCTCCGGAAGTGGATGTCTCTTTGCTTTCAACCCTTCAAACCAGTCATCCACTTCGGTTCGTGCGATCTTGGTGTTCTCCTCCGGGGTCCTCTCGTATGGTAACTTCTCTGGAGTCTTCAGAGAAGGACCGAATCTGTATGTCCTCCCGCCTCTGGCTGTACTGCTAGACGCCGGCCGAGCAGACGGAGTGGTTGTCTTCTTTACTTGCTTACGAGGCGGAGGAGAAGGACTACGACGCGCCGGAGCAGCGGCAGGTCGCTTCCGCCCTTGCTGACGAGGCGGAGAAGGAGGAGGCTGGCTGCTCCGGTGCGTCGGCGCAGACGGAGAAGGAGGCGGAGTGCCGCCACGCACTGGAGAAGGAGCCGGTCGAGTGCCCTGATCGTCACTCGCCGGAGGAGGAGTGCCCTGACTCGCCAGAGGAGGAGGCGGTGGAGGAGGCGGAGTGCCCTGACTTGCCGGAGGAGGAGGAGGAGGCGGAGGCGTCCAGTTCGGAAGGTTGATGAGCTCCTTCCGCCATAGGCATGGAGTCTTTAGAGCAGACCCCAGCCTAGTCTCCCCTTCACCGGTAGGGTGGTCAAGCTGGAGGTCCTCAAATCCCTCCGTTATTTCATCCACCATCACCCTAGCATATCCTTCTGGAATCGGCCGGCGGTGAAAAGTTGCGCCGGGTTCAGTAGGATAAACAGAGCCAACAACCGCCTTGACCTTCAAATTCATCCATCGCGTCATAAGGTGGCAATTTTGAGACTCCGTGATAGCATCCACGGGATAGCTGGCAGGAGCCGTCAAGGCATGCTCCAACTGAAGCACCTCGGTGGAAGCCACGCTGCTTCTCCGCTGAGATGGCGGGGTAGCTTCGGGGGAAGTTTCGGCAGTATGTTTGCTGTGATTTGCTTCTCGTTCCTCTATCGCTTGTACCCTTGCTTGCAGCGCCTGCATTTGGGTCTGCTGCACTTTTTTCCTCCTCTCATGGGATTTGTAACCGCCTGCGTCCGGAAACCCAACCTTCCACGGAATGGAGCCTGGCGTGCCTCGTGTCCGTCCAGGATGCTTAGGATTCCCGAGGGCCATTGTGAGCTCGTCGTTCTCTCTGTTTGGAAAGAACGTCCCTTGCTGCGCTGCTTCGATATAGTGCTGAAGCTTCCTGACTGGTATGTCCATTTGATCGTTCGTCCAAATGCACTTCCCTGTTACAGGGTCCAAGGTTCCGCCAGCCCCGAAGAACCAAGTCCGGCAACGGTCTGGCCAGTTAATTGTCTCTGGTTCGATCCCTTTATCAACCAGATCATTCTCAGTCTTGGCCCACTTAGGCCGGGCTACGAGGTAGCCACCTGACCCCGTGCGATGGTGATGCTTTTTCTTCGCAGCATTTTGCTTGTTTGTCACCGACATCTTCTTACTCTTTTCCGATGTCTTGTGGGCCACAAATGCGGGCCAGTGATCTCTGATCTTCTCATATCTGCCCTTGAATTCTGGTGTCTCATTATTTTCGACAAACTTATTCAGCTCTTTCTTCCACCTCCTGAATAGTTCTGCCATCCTCTTAAGAGCAAAAGACTTGATTAATTGCTCTTTAACTGGCTTCTCTGGATTATCCTCTGGCGGTAGGGTGAAATTTGACTTCAGCTCAGTCCAAAGATCATTTTTCTGCATATCATTGACATAAGACACCTCAGGGTCTTCTGTAGCCGGCTTAAACCATTGCTGGATGCTGATCGGGATCTTGTCCCTAACCAAAACCCCGCACTGAGCAACAAATGCGCTCTTTGTCCGGAGGGGTTCAATCGGTTGGCCGTCGGGCGCGATTGCTATGATCTCAAACTTTTCATCCGAGCTCAACTTTTTCTTCGGGCCTCGTCTCTTTACCGAAGTTGTGCTCGATCCGGAGGGCTAGAAAAAAGAACAAAGACTTAATTAATATGTGTACATACCAAACAATGAATGCATCAATTAGCTAGTCAGCAGAAGCTTAACTAATATATATACCTGGCCGGACTCGGTTCGGTCACCGGAGACGTCATCACGGTCTCCTTCTTGCACCGGCATTGGGTCACCGGAGCCGTCCTCACGGTCTCCTTCTTGCACCGGCATTAGGTCACCGGAGCCATCATAATCAGCTGCTTCCAGACCATCGGTCTCGTTGAGAAACAACGAGCAGATGGCATCACTTCCTCGTGCGATTATGTCCCCCAACAACTCTTCTTGTACTTCGTCTCGGGCGGTGTCCATAGTTTCTACAAATATTGACAACATGGCAATTATTATTCAAACATGACAGATGGATATATTAGTGGCAAAAACGTAGAACTAATATTAATTAGTGGCCTCGACGCTGCTTCTCTAGGGTTTGGGGTGGCCTCGACGCTGCTTCTCTAGGGTTTGGGGTGGCCTCGACAACGCTTCAAGGATAAAAAAGAAGAGGAAGAAGAAAAAAAAGAGGAGAAGAAAGAATAGAGGAGTAAGAACTCCTCTATTCTTTCTTCTCCTCTTTTTTTCTTCTTCTTCCTCTTTTTTTATCGGGAACGAGGGTCGTCGAGGGTCACCGAGCGATAGAGGAAACCCTAAATAGCAAGTATCGTGGGTGTGAGATACATGTGGCCGTCGGTGTCGGACACTACATCCACGTCCCACAAGTGACGTGGGCGTCGAAGCCCGCGCCACTTGTGGGACGTGGATGTAGTGTCCGACACCGACGGTACATGTATCTCACACCGACGATACTTTCTATTTAGGGTTTCTCCTCTACCGCTCGGCGACCCTCGACGACCCTCGTTCCCGATAAAAAAAGAGGAAGAAGAAGAAAAAAAAGAGGAGAAGAAAGAATAGAGGAGAGTCTCCTCTATTCTTTCTTCTCCTCTTTTTTTTCTTCTTCCTCTTCTTTTTTTATCCTCTTCTTCCTCTCATGTTCGAGAGGATCACCGAGGGGTCGGGAGGTTGCCTAGTGTCAAAGGATTCAACAAAACCATGTCTTCATCATTAGGCGAAAGTAACAGGTGCATGATCGTACGAAGCTCTCCAAAGTTATTTTGGAACGGAGTCCCAGATAAGATAATTCGCTTTTTGGTACAAAGTTCAGCAAGAACCTTCCAAATATCACTATTTGGAAGGCCTTTGCTGAAATTCATACAAAAAGGCAAATTGTCCTATCCGGGACACCATTCCAAAATAACTTTGGAGGACTTCGTCATGCCCTGGTTACTTCCGGCTAATGATGAAGCCATGGATTTCTTCAATACTTTGACACTAGGAAACCTCTCTCGACCCCTCGAACCCTCGATGACCCCGAAACCCTCGACCCCTAGACGACCCTGGAACCCTCGACCCTCGATCCCTCGACCCTATAGAACCCTCGAAGAAAGGAATAGCTAGAGGAGAAGATCGAAGAAAAAGAAGAAGAAAAAAAAGAGGAGAAGAAGAAAGGAATAGTGGAGAAGAAGAGAAAATAGAAAGAAAGGAATAGTGGAGAAGAAGAGAAAATAGAATATTCTATTTTCTCTTCTTCTCCACTATTCCTTTCTTCTTCTCCTCTTCTTTTCCTTCTTTTTTCTTCTTCTTATTTATTTCTCCTCTTCTTTTCCTCTCCTCTTCTTCTTTCTTTCCTCTTCTTATTTTCTTCTTTCCTATCCTTCTTTTTCTAAAATTGTAACTTTTGCATATATAAAACTTTTCTAAAATTGTAACTTTCTATATATGAACAAAAAACTTTCTATGAACAAAAAAACATTTTTAACATATATGTTTAGCAAATTCTAGCCACATACATCACATACACATATACATTATAGCCACATACACATATACATCACATATTAACAAAAAATAAACTAATAAAACTAAAAAAACATATTGCAACATATGAACAAAAACATATAGCCACATACATACACATACATTATATATATATGAAAAAAAATTAAACTAATAAAGGCAGGGGCGCGGGAGTGGTGGCGCCGGGGGGGCAGAGGGGCATGGCGGCAGCGATGGCGCCGGCGGGGCAGGGCAGGGCAGGGGCGCGAGGCAGGTGCTCACAGAGGGGTGGCAGAGCACGGCGGGCGGCGTCGGGCGCGGGGACGACGGTGAGGTGGCGTTTGAGGGCGGCGGCGATGGCAAAGTTGAGCAGCCTGACGGCGTCGGAGGCGGCGACGACAGTGAGGTGGACCAGCCTGACAGCGTCGGAGGCGGCAGCGGCGACGAGGTGGAGCAGCCTGACGGCTCGGCGGCGACGGCGATGAGGCAGAGCAGCAGGCGTCGAGCGGAGAAGAAAGGGATGGATTTCGGAGAAACTGCTAAGTGCTGCTTATATAGCAAAGCCTTTAGTCCCGGTTCGTGGCACAAACCGAGACTAATGCCCCGCTTTAGTCCCGGTTGGTGCCACCAACCAGGACCAAAGGCCAATTTTCAGCAGCCCAAAGGGCGGGAAGCGGCGGCCTTTGGTACCGGTTGGTGGCACCAACCGGGACTAAAGGGGGCATTGGTCACGGTTGGTGCCAAATGTTTAGTCCCACCTCGCTAGTTGAGAGGGAGCCGCACATGTTTATAAGGTGCGGTGCGCCTTCCCTCTCGAGCTCCTCTCTAAAGCAGGCTTTCGGGCCTAACCATGCAATCTATGCATGTGGGCCTACTGGGCCTCCTGCGGGCGTGAATCTTGGCCCATGGTAGGGTTTCTAGTTGTATTCAGGCCGTGGGTGCCCAGTAGGTGGCACTTTTTTTGTTTTTTTTTGTTTTTTTTGTTTCTACTTACAACAAAATACTTATTGTTGCTATATTTATTTTTGTTCCAGTTTTTTTGTTTTGTTTTCTGCATTATTTATTTTCTTTTCTTTTTTGCTTTATTTTTTTATTCTTTTTTCTTTTAGTATTAGAAAAATTATAAAATTTCTGTTAGTGCCATTAGTTTTCAAATTTGAAAACACTTTTTTTGTTTTTTTGGTTTCTTTCTTGCTTTATTTATTTTATTTTGTTTCTACTTACAACAAAATACTTATTGTTGCTATTTTTATTTTTTTCCAGTTTTTTGTTTTGTTTTCTGTATTATTTATTTTCTTTTGTTTTTTGCTTTATTTTTTAATTTTTTTTGCTTTTAGGTGAGCAAAATTATAAACTTTCTGTTGCTTTATTTATTTTATTTTGTTTCTACTTACTACAAAATACTTATTGTTTCTATTTTTTCCAGTTTTTTTGTTTTGTTTTCTGCATTATTTATTTTCTTTTGTTTTTTGCTTTATTTTTTTATTCTTTTTGCTTTTAGTTTTAGAAAAATTATAAACTTTCTGTTAGTGCCATTATAAACTTTTTGCTTTTAATTTGAATTCTTTGAAAATTGTTTGAATCACAAGTTTGTGATTAACTTACTAAAAAATGAGAATAGATGCGCTTATAGAGAAAATTCAACCTAAATTCCTAGTAAATTTCTATGAATTTCAGAGAAATTCACTATGAATTTAGGTTAAACTTTTCTCTATTAGGGCATCTATTTTCACTTTGAGAGGAGCTCAACAAGGCAGAGAGGGAAGGGCTTATAAACCGGTGTGAGCCCCCTTCGGTTGGCGAGGTGGGACTAAACTCTGCCCGCAACGAGGACCAACCCTTTAGTCCCGGTTTGTGGCACAAACCGGGACTAATGGTCATGGGCCAGGGGCGAGGAGCAAAATTATAAACTTTCTGTTAGTGCCATTAGTTTTAGAAAGTTGAAAGTTGAAAGTTGGCATGGGCCAGGGACTAATGGTCATGGTATTACGAGGGCCGAACCATAAGACATGAAAGCATTTCAAATGAACTCTGAAAAAGTTGAAAGTTGGCATGGTATCATAATTTCACCCACATAGCATGTGCATGTACAAAACGGACAATGGTAGCATGTTCGTGTGTTACAAAGTTGGCATGGTATCATCATAATAGTTGCGGGAGAAAGTCTTCACTTTTTCTTCGCTTGTGTCATTTGCTTATTGCGCCGTAACCATGGATAATCTTCATTGTTTATCAGGATGCTTGGGTCAGCCTTGACATTGAAGGGAGGAATTTCATGAAACTTTTCATAATCTTCAGACATGTCTGTCTTGCCGTCCACTCCCAGGATGTCCCTTTTTCCTGAAAGAACTATGTGGCGCTTTGGCTCATCGTATGATGTATTCGCTTCCTTATCTTTTCTTTTTCTCGGTTTGGTAGACATGTCCTTCACATAGATAACCTGTGCCACATCATTGGCTAGGACGAACGGTTCGTCAGTGTACCCAAGATTTTTCAGATCCACTGTTGTCATTCCGTACTGTGGGTCTACCTGTACCCCGCCGCCTAACAGATTGACCCATTTGCACTTAAACAAAGGGACCTTAAAATCAGGTCCGTAGTCAAGTTCCCATATGTCCACTATGTAACCATAATATGTGTCCTTTCCGCTCTCGGTTGCTGCATCAAAGCGGACACCGCTGTTTTGGTTGGTGCTCTTTTGATCTTGGGCGATCGTGTAAAATGTATTCCCATTTATCTCGTATCCTTTGTAAGTCAATACAGTCAAAGATGGTCCCCTGGACAACAAGTACAACTCATCACAAACAGTGTTGTCACCTCTGAGACGTGTTTCCAACCAACTGCTGAAAGTCCTGATGTGTTCACATGTAATCCAGTCGTCGCACTGCTCCGGGTGTTTGGAGCGCAGACTGTTCTTGTGTTCATCGACATACGGGGTCACCAAGGTAGAGTTCTGTAGAACTGTGTAGTTTGCTTGAGACCAAGAATATCCGTCCCTGCATATTATTGAGTCTCTTCCAAGAGTGCCTTTTCCAGTCAGTCTCCCCTCATACCGCGATTTAGGGAGACCTATCTTCTTAAGGCCAGGAATGAAGTCAACACAAAACCCGATAACATCCTCTGTTTGATGGCCCATGGAGATGCTTCCTTCTGGCCTAGCGCGGTTACGGACATATTTCTTTAGGACTCCCATGAACCTCTCAAAGGGGAACATATTGTGTAGAAATACGGGCCCCAGGATGACAATCTCGTCGACTAGATGAACTAGGACGTGCGTCATGATATTGAAGAAGGATGGTGGGAACACCAGCTCGAAACTGACAAGACATTGCGCCACATCACTCCTTAGCCTTGGTACGATTTCTGGATCGATCACCTTCTGAGAGATTGCATTGAGGAATGCACATAGCTTCACAATGGCTAATCGGACGTTTTCCGGTAGAAGCCCCCTCAATGCAACCGGAAGCAGTTGCGTCATAATCACGTGGCAGTCATGAGACTTTAGGTTCTGAAACTTTTTCTCTGGCATATTTATTATTCCCTTTATATTCGACGAGAAGCCAGTCGTGACCTTCATACTGAGCAGGCATTCAAAGAAGATTTCTTTCTCTTCTTTCGTAAGAGCGTAGCTGGCAGGACCTTTATACTGCTTCGGAGGCATGCCGTCTTTTTCGTGCAAACGTTGCAGGTCCTCCCGTGCCTCAGGTGTATCTTTTGTCTTCCCATACACGCCCAAGAAGCCTAGCAGGTTCACGCAAAGGTTCTTCGTCACGTGCATCACGTCGATTGAGGAGCGGACCTCTAGGTCTTTCCAGTAGGGTAGGTCCCAAAATATAGATTTCTTCTTCCACATGGGTGCGTGTCCCTCAGCGTCATTCGGAACAGCTAGTCCACCGGGACCCTTTCCAAAGATTACGTAGTGTAAATCATTGACCATAGCAAGCACGTGATCACCGGTGCGCATGGCGGGCTTCTTCCGGTGATCTGCCTCGCCTTTGAAATGCTTGCCTTTCTTTCGACATTGATGGTTGGTCGGAAGAAATCGACGATGGCCCAGGTACACATTCTTCCTGCATTTGTCCAGGTATATACTTTCAGTGTCATCTAAACAGTGCGTGCATGCGTGGTATCCTTTGTTTGTCTGTCCTGAAAGGTTACTGAGAGCGGGCCAATCGTTGATGGTCACGAACAGCAACGCCTTAAGGTTAAATTCCTCCTGTCTGTGCTCATCCCACGTACGTACACCGTTTCCATTCCACAGCTGTAAAAGTTCTTCAACTAATGGCCTTAGGTACACATCAATTTCGTTGCCGGGTTGCTTAGGGCCTTGGATGAGAACTGGCATCATAATGAACTTCCGCTTCATGCACATCCAAGGAGGAAGGTTATACATACATAGAGTCACGGGCCAGGTGCTGTGATTGCTGCTCTGCTCCCCGAAAGGATTAATGCCATCCGCGCTTAAAGCAAACCATACATTCCTTGGGTCCTTTGCAAACTCATCCCAGTACTTTCTCTCGATTTTTCTCCACTGCGACCCGTCAGCGGGTGCTCTCAACTTCCCATCTTTCTTTCGGTTCTCACTGTGCCATCGCATCAACTTGGCATGCTCTTCGTTTCTGAACAGACGTTTCAACCGTGGTATTATAGGAGCATACCACATCACCTTCGCAGGAACCCTCTTCCTGGGGGGCTCGCCGTCAACATCACCAGGGTCATCTCGTCTGATCTTATACCGCAATGCACCGCATACCGGGCATGCGTTCAGATCCTTGTATGCACCGCGGTAGAGGATGCAGTCATTAGGGCATGCATGTATCTTCTCCACCTCCAATCCTAGAGGGCATACGACCTTCTTTGCTGCGTATGTACTGTCGGGCAATTCGTTATCCTTTGGAAGCTTCTTCTTCAATATTTTCAGTAGCTTCTCAAATCCTTTGTCAGCCACAGCATTCTCTGCCTTCCACTGCAGCAATTCCAGTACGGTACCGAGCTTTGTGTTGCCATCTTCGCAATTGGGGTATAACCCTTTTTTGTGATCCTCTAACATGCGATCGAACTTCAGCTTCTCCTTTTGACTTTCGCATTGCGTCCTTGCATCGACAATGACCCGGCGGAGATCATCATCATCGGGCACATCGTCTGGTTCCTCTTGATCTTCAGCAGCTTCACCCGTTGCAGCATCATTGGGCACATCGTCTGGTTCCTCTTGATCTTCACCAGCTCCCCCCGTTGCAGCATCACCGTATTCAGGGGGCACATAGTTGTCATCGTACTCTTCTTCTTCGCCGTCTTCCATCATAACCCCTATTTCTCCGTGCCTCGTCCAAACATTATAGTGTGGCATGAAACCCTTGTAAAGCAGGTGGGAGTGAAGGATTTTCCGGTTAGAGTAAGACCTCGTATTCCCACATTCAGTGCATGGACAACACATAAAACCATTCTGCTTGTTTGCCTCAGCCGCATCGAGAAACTCATGCACGCCCTTAATGTACTCGCGGGTGTGTCTGTCACCGTACATCCATTGCCGGTTCATCTGCGTGCATTATATATAATTAAGTGTCCAAATTAATAGAAGTTCATCATCACATTAAAACCAAAGTGCATACATAGTTCTCATCTAACAACATATAGCTCTCCAGAGCATCTAATTAATTAAACCATACATTGAAACTATGTAAAACATTTCAATGCGAAAACAAATGCGATCATAATCGCAACCAAGGTAACAATTGATCCAACGGCATAATGATACCAAGCCTCGGTATGAATGGCATATTTTCTAATCTTTCTAATCTTCAAGCGCATTGCATCCATCTTGATCTTGTGATCATCGACGACATCCGCAACATGCAACTCCAATATCATCTTCTCCTCCTCAATTTTTTTATTTTTTCCTTCAACAAATTGTTTTCTTCTTCAACTAAATTTAACCTCTCGACAATAGGGTCGGTTGGCATTTCCGATTCACATACATCCTACATAAATAAAATCTATGTCACGTTGGTCGGCATAATTTTCATAAACAATAAATGAACCAATAGTTATAAAGATAATATATATACCACATCCGAATCATAGACAGGACGAGGGCCGACGGGGGCGGATACCAAAACCATCGCACTATATAAGATGCAATAATAAAAGTAAGAAAATAATACAAGTATCTATGTAAACATACAAGTAAGAATATTTTTCCTTTCAGAAAGAAGATAAAACAAGAGGCTCACCACGGTGGTGCCGGCGATGAGCTCGGCGCGGGTGATCGACGGCGGTGAAGACGGGGACGGGGCGTGACGGACCGCTAAACCTAGACAAATATTATGGAAAATGGAGCTTGGAGGTCGAGCTTGGAGAGGAGAAAGCTTAAGTAGTGTGGCTCGGGCATTCCATCGAACACCTTGTGTGCATAGGAGGTGAGCTAGAGCACCACCAAGCCCTCTCCCCCTCGGCCAGAGAAAAACAGAGCACTGGGGTGCTCTGCTCGCGAGCGAGGGGTATATATAGGCACCTCATTGGTCCCGGTTGGTGACATGAGCCGGGACTAAAGGGGAGCCTTTGGTCCCGGTTCAAGCCACCAACCGGGACCAATGGTGGTGGGCCAGGAGCGAGGCCCATTGGTCCCGGTTCATCCCACCAACGGGGACCAAAATGTCCAGATGAACCGGGACCAATGGCCCACGTGGCCCGGCCGGCCCCCTGGGCTCACGAACCGGGACCAATGCCCATATTGGGTCCGGTTCTGGACTGAACCGGGACTAATGGGCTGACCCGGTCTGGACCAAAGCCCTGTTTTCTACTAGTGCAAATAAGATTCACCCGTCAAAAGGGCCTCGATACCCACTAGGGCTAAGCCGGTACCGAGCGAACCATCCATCTCGTCTCTGGCGCGGGGATAGTGGGTTGGCCCAATACGGTAGCTTCTAGGAACGGTTTTCGGAAGCTTCTATGGACCTGTTTGGTCCGGGTTTAAAAGCTTTCGTGTGTTTTTTCTCGCTTTTCTATGTGTTTTTCTTATCATTTTTCTTCGGTTCCGTTGTTGTTTTTTCTTTCCTTTTGTCAATCCATGTCTAGTTTTTTCAATGCATGCTCTACATCTTTTGTATACATGTGTAACATGTTTTTGGTATGTATTGAACATTTTCAAATACATGGTGAACATTTTTAAGCCCGTTCGAGCGCCGGATGAGGATATGCTGACAGGAGGAGCGAGCGCCAAGAGGACGAGGACATACTGTAAGAAGCTTTGAAGGCTGCATGGGCCCTCGGGGTGGCTATGTGGTTCCATTACCGACAAAACGTGGCTCCGCCGTGGCCTTTCTTGTCGACGAGTTCGTGGCGGCGGCGGATCGGATTCTAGATGCGTCGATTCCGGAGACGGCTGCAGAACGAACTAAAGTCGAGCGGGATGTTGGCGGGGGCTACGGGGTGTCGGCATGAGTGTGCGGTGGCCAACGTAGATGCACAAGCAGGGGAGAGGCAGCCATGCGAGGGAGGGAAGGGGATCTTTTGCTGATAACTCGCGCCCAATATTGAGGGTTGGCGGAGACTTCTCCTCAACAATTTGAGCAGCTAAACAAATATGAATTTAGTTGTCTTCCGAGAAGTTAGGCCCCTTCCGAGCTTCGGTTAGAGTTGCTCTAAGATCACATCTCTGTGATAAGATAATTGCCTTCGAGAAGTTAGGCCCCTTCTGAGCTTCGGTTAGAGATGCTCTAATATCACATCTCTGTGATAAGATGATTGCCAACCAATCCATTTGCAATTGAGTTAGTTGCCTGTGGAGACGCTATGACGATGACAGCTGCTAACGGCATCCAAAAGGTCGTGACTGAAACAGATTGTCAACAATCTCCAATGATAGTCACTAGTCATCACACTAGCATTAGCATCCAACGTGACCAGCACAATAAACTTTGTTTCGGCAAATTACACAGACGCAGACTAACCTGTGGTTGAATGTTTAGGAGAACAATGATATTCCCAGTCCATCAAAATTTAAATCTTAAATTTGACACTGATGCTCATGTTTTTCTAGATTTATTTCAGGCCTTTCGACGATGTGCGTTTAGTGGGGGGTGTCGTTTCCGTCGACTAAAAAGACGTCTGTGGCGACTTTATGAATCTCAATATGATGTGCCGACTTAGTCTCTCGGAGATGCCCATACGGATAGAGCGTGCATGCGTGCGTGCGCTCATAGAGGTGAGTATATGTGCGTATGTACTATACTAAAAAAACAAATTACATCGACAACACGTCCTTTAGAACAAAACCTGACAACACATACTATAGCCCAATGTTATTGCTAAATAATACCCATACAACTATGTCGGCCGTGTCACTACGGCGCACAGCGGCACCCTCTTTCGTGATGTGATCCCAGAGGCCTCCTCCATGTTCACCATCCCCGGCGCCTTATTCTTCAACATAGGAACCGTCCAATTGAATTGTCCCAACAGGTTCACTAGTGCCAGCTCGACGACGGATGTCGTGAACCCGATCCCAGGGCACATCCTCCTCCCGGCGCCAAACGGTATGAGTTGAGGATGCTGCCCACGGAAGTCCACCTCGCTATCAAGGAACCGCTCTGGACGAAACTCGTCAGCGTTATCCCATACCGCCGGGTCCCTGCCAACAGCCCATGCGTTCACAATGATTCTTGTCCCACGTGGGACGTCGTAGAAGTGGACCTTTGCGTGCTGCATAGACTCGCGAGGGACAAGGAGAGGCCCTGGCGGATGCAGCCGCATCGTCTCCTTGATGACGGCCCTAAGGTACTTCAATGCTTGGAGGTCCTGCTCGGTGATGACGTGTGAGTGACTCTTCGTGCAGTGGCGTCTGATCTCTTGTTGTAGCTTTTGCATCGCTTCCTTGTTGCGGAGTAGTTCGGCCATGACCCATTCCAAAACGATTATGGTCGAGTCTGTCCCTGCTCCGAACAGGTCCTGTGAAAATTATTGAAATGAATGTGGCATCACATAAACAAGAAGGTATGTGGATCTTGTCCTCAATTATGGTGACAAGCTAGATTCAATTGTCCCTTTTTTAAGAAATAGTGGTTATTAAAGCAACAATAAATAGGGTAGCAACAATAAATAGGGATGCAAGTGGGTGTGTCTGTCCATGAAGATAAAAATAAGCTACTATATTTATTGTTGCTTTAATAACCATGCTGCAAAAAGAATTAACGCGAACGGTCACCATCTTTGCGGACTCGTTTGCATGCATCCTTTTGGGGTTGCTCCGTGTACAGTCCTAAGACAGCCTAGCGCCCCAAGCCTCCAATCCCCCTGCATGTCCGGGCGGACGGTCCAGTCATTGACCGGTAAAAAAAAAAAGTCGATATAGACGGTTGCTTGCATTGTGAAGATGGTTTAGAATGCATGCGGTTCCGTGGATTTGAGGTTTGCTAAATGATATACTCAATTGTGGAGACAAAAATTTAAGAGGTGACCAGTCATTGTCTGTGGACATGTCTGAACAGTCTGTGAATGTTAGAGGGGCCTGATTTGATAAATCCAGCTGTAGATGCTTTAAGGGAACGCAAAGAAGGCGGCCTAATGAAGAGAGGACAAAAGAGACCAGGTAGATACGCGATGAACTCCAATTGTACATAGGCTCTTGAAAGAAAGCAATGCACGGAAGATGTTGATTACAAAAGTTTTTTTTGCGAGGTATGTTGATAACAAAAGTTAGGCATTATAACTCGTAATTTCCAGATTAAGACACATCAAGTCCCACGTACGGGCCAACTGCCTTTTGAGACCAATGAGGTAGTACGCGATGAGCGCCTATCGTGCATAGGCTCTTGAAGTCGAAGACGACGTCAAAAAAGAGAGTTGAAGACCACAATGGACGAACGGCAGTGGTATTAATAGCTCGTAATTTCCAGATAAAGACATATCAACAAGTCCCATGATCCCACTGCATTTCGGGACCCGGCTTTGCTACACCTACATAATAATTATTACGAAACTTACGTATGAGCTGATGTGGACTGATTTGGTTACGTGAAGCTACGTAATTTTCCTTCCCCATAAACTAATCGCCTCCCCCCCCCCCACCCCCGCCCCCCCTTGATTTTCAGGGGGTGGGCCTGGCCCTTTCTCTCTTCCAACCAAATCAGCCCACATCAGCTCATACATAAGTTTCGTAATAATTATTACGTAGGTGTAGCAAAGCCGTTTCGGGACCTACCGACGTGTAGGCAAACGGCATGTGCGACAACGAGCGAGCGGTACGTTTAGCGCACATGCATGGAACGGGACTGATTCCACGAGCCTAGTCCAATGTTTAAGATCAGAGCATGCTGCACCTATGAACAGATTTACGTAAATTTTACGTGGGTAGCTACTCCCTCCGTTCAGAATTACTTGTTTTGAAAATGGATGTATCTAGACGTATCGTCTAAATACATTCATTTCTGCGACAAGTAATTTCGAATGAAAGGAGTAGTTGGGAGTTTATGATTGAGACTAGAGGCAAGGACGGGCCCATCCCACTGAAAATTAGTGAGGTAGAGAATTAGTAAAGGAAAGTTACGTAAAAACTTTGGTAGCCCATCATAGATGTAGGATTATTGAATGTTTAAATGCTTAGAGGATACTGGTATCTACTAGCTAGGAGTAGTACGTATCAACATTTACTTCTTTCACTGCTTCAGTTGTGGCACGCTCCACGTTCACTGTCCTAGCTAGTGCATATTGCCGAGCCGAACTCATAGTTTCGCTGCAAGCTAGCCAGCCTAACTCATTGATTTTGTTAGGATAGCCCGGTACTCCCTTTGTCCTATAATATAAGAGCTTTTAAACACTAGTGTCAAAATCCCCTGTTGTATTATGAGACGGAGGGAGTACGTTGGTTTAACACTTCAAATCGTTCTCGTCATCGCTAGGTGGTCTATGGATCTGGATATAACTTTTATTTTTTTGTGTTTGTTATACTGTTATGATTGAAGACGAATAGATTGAAAGTTTTCTCGTAAATAAAAATGTTCTCCTTATGGGCGCGATTTATCCTCCTTTTGAATGAAAACAGTTGCTATTTTCTTTTGTGGTGGGTAGAAGACAAAATACTATAGGGTTAGCTGTAAACAAATATCCCGACTACGCAAACAAAAATGCTAAACCTATGCAAACCTTTTGCATACGCTACGAAACCTCTTTACACACGTAACCAAACACACCCCTCGTATTTCAGAGTGGGTCGTAGGTTTAGCAAACTCCTTTGAGAAAGTGCACCGATCTACTGCGATTTTTGTTGGGTCACCAGTTTGTTTTGGAATAGCCTATACGTCAGGTGCCTGAAATAATATGTTGCATCAGTCACTTTCATTAAGGGCTGTTAGATCTTCATCCAACGACTGAAAATAGACCATGTTACTGTTCATCTTCAACCTCTGCTACTTCTTCCTCGTGTAGCTGCCAGCCAACCAAGCCCTCGTCCGCCTGCACCCCCGTCTCCTGCAATCGCGGCTATCGCTGCCTCGCAGCCCACCCTTCCCTGGACCTACCCACCGTTATGCTGGCCGCCGCCCTGACCATCCCTCTAAGCCTCGTACTGGTGAACAACTTCGGTGACCCCCCGCATCATGATGAATCTGCACCCCACATCCCTAAGATAGAGAGTGAGGCTGCTGCTTCTCTGTCAAGGTCCGACCCCCCCCCCCCCCCCCCCCCCCCCATCTTGCACGCTCTAGAAAAGAAATAAGGTGAGTGGCACTAAAAATGATTTGAGGCACATAAGGTTTAGCAAAACCAATTTGTTTCGACAATAATCGTACATAAGAAGCCCTGACGAAGAGCTAGGCAACCTGCCTATTAATTCTATCGCCCAACCCGTCTGAATTTCACCGGGGTGGGCCTCTCCTTTCCCCTTCTTTCCAATAAATCTTGCCAACTGTTCTAGCCACCATAAAATATACTTCCATGTTCCATAATATAAGATCGTTTTTCAAGATATAAGTAACATCCCCGTGGATGTAGCCAGTCAATGCTCTTGTTTCGACGCGTTGAGAAAGTACGTGTCCAGCCTCCGGCATGAATGCACCATGCATGCAGTTTTACGTACCTCAAGTAGAGCCTTGACGTTGTCCCTGGTCAAGCGCCACCCAGCCCCGCTCGAATCACTCTGCAGTGATAGCAGCACATGCACGAACGCCTCGTCGTGGCGGCACCCCGTGCCAGCGCTCGCGGCCACGATGATCTCGAGAATGCGATCAATCCTCTCAAACGCCCTGCTCACCTTGGCGTCCGTCCCGTCCACGGCGGCCACCCATGCCAGCCACAGGAAGTAGTCGCCGACGTGGAACTCCCTGAGCAGCGCGTTGGCCTCCTCGAGCAGCGCGTCCACCTTGGCCCGCCACCCGGCCCCGCCCGAGGCGCGCACCCCGAGCACGATCCGCCCGTTCACGTCCTTGGCGAAGCCGCTCAGGAGCTCGCTCAGCCGCACCACGCCGCCGCCTTCATGTGCCTGCCGCTCCACCTTCCGGACAAGCTCGGCGACCTCCTCCTCGCGCTCGCCACGGTAGGCGCGCACCCTGGCGGGGCTCAGCAGGTGGAGCACGGCGATCTTGCGCACGCCGCGCCAGTAGGCGCCGTGGGGAGCGAAGGCGATATCCGTGCAGCCGTAGAGGAGCCGCCGCGGGATGGTGAGCGAGGGCCGGTTCGCGAAGGCGTGGTCCTGCAGCTGTAGCACCTCGCGCGCCGCGTCCGCAGACGAGACGACCAGGGTGGGCACGCGGCCGAGGCGGAGCAGCATGACGGGCCCGTGCGCCGCGGCGAGCGCGTGCAGGGCGCGGTGCGGGAGCCCGCCGAGCTGGTGGAGGTTGCCGACGATCGGGAGACCCCGCGGGGAGGGTGGCAGGCGGTGGCGGTGCGCGAGATGTTTTGTGGCTCGCGTCATGCTGCGCACAAGCAGGAGCAGCAGCATGCACGAGACGGCCAGGAGGGCTAGCGGTGACGGGAATGCCATAGTGGTAGTGGTTTTCATTCCGAGTGGTGCAGGATATGGAGATGGTGCGACGCTGGCTGGTGGCCGGATGCATTTTATAGACCAGTAGAAATGTGCATAGTAGGTAGCCCGTTTTGCTACAGTGAAATCAATAAACCTACACCTACACTCCAGACATAAATTTCACTCATCTGCGCAACTTACGAATAAGGGCCAGTTCTTTTGGGCGATTCTACCCTCCCCAGCTTCTCCCAGAATCACCATCCATATGTTTTTTATAATCCTAGCTAATTAGACCTTAACTAGATAGGATTGTAAAAAAAATATGGAGTGGCGATTCTGGAAGAAGCTGGGGAAGGGGGTGATTCTGGTAGAATCACCGAAAATAACTGGCCCTAAGACGGATTCATTCACGGCTGAGCAATGCTAGACTTTCGTAGTGTAATTAATTTTATGCTGATGTGGAGCATATTTTGGGAGTAAACCCATTCACTTGTGTGTATCGGTAGGTGGCCATTATAGCAGGCCCCATTAATAAATCACCGATTTAGAGGGTGGCAGTATTACCACCATAGGCTAGCCTATATACTTGTACCATTAGCAGCTCCATGAAATGTTAAAAAGAAAATAGCAGCCCCATGAACAAATCAGAGCGATACAAACATAGTTTTACTGGGCAAGTGGCTGTGGAAGTTAGAGAATGAACAAATCAACGATAAAAAGACTTGCTCCTTACGGCATCTTCAATAGTTTGTATATTAGGTTTTTGGTAAAATATGTCATGTCATCAACCAACACCTTAACATACAACAACTTTAATGAGTTGTATCTAGTTTGTCCAATAGGATGTGAGATAATAAATGGAGTACTCTCTCATTCTACATTGGAGCTTGTGGAATGGATGTTGGTTCATGTACATACAATCTTCTTCTCTTTCCTTATTTATTGTATGACACATCATCAACAATCCTATATGGCAAAGTCTACGAACAACTATCTTACAACCATTGAAGATGCCCTTAGGTCATATGTCATCACATTCTGTAAGCCTCTAAGGATATCGCAGAATGTCATTTTGGCTCAATCGTACTAGTAGTGCAAATAGTGCGGCGGCGTGCCGGTGGAGGCATTTTAATTAAAAATAAAGGCCGGGATGCAGATGTGTGCAACGCTCAACAAACGCGTGGTTTGTGTGCTCGTTATTAACATTGTTACATATGCATCCATGCCAGTCTCTTGAATGGTGATGGGAGAGTTGAACCGTGTCAAGTATTCCCTCCGTTCCGAATTACTTGTCGTAGGTATGGATATATCTAGATATATTTTAGTTCTACATATATCCATTTCCGCGACGAATAATTTAGAACGGAGTGAGTAGTATGTACCCTCAGTTTCTTTTTTGTCCTGTGTCAAACTTTGTAAAGTTTGGTCAACTATATGAGAAAAAATACCAATATTCACAATATGAGATCAATATCTTTAGATATACTACATAACTTTTGTATTATAAATGTTGCTATTTTCTTAGATAAATTTGGTCAAATTTTATGTAGTTTGACTTCAAACAAATTTTATACGCGGAGTAAAAAGAAACAGGGGTAGTACATGTGCGAGAACGCAACGAAATCGGCGATCCAGAGAGGGTGGCCAGTACAGTTCGCATTTACTGGATGGTGGGCGGATGCATTTTTCTAAGCTGGAAGAAGAAACACAGGTCTGGAGGGAAACCTTTGGTCTATGGTCTATGTGTGTATATACATCCTATATGAAGAAATTTTTAGTAACTAAATAAAAAGTAAAAAAAATCTATTTTTTTAAATAAACTTGCCTTTCATTGTATTTGTAAAAAAATCACAAAAAGAAAAAATCCTGTTGACTTCCTTTAGAAAAATATATTTTCGGTCAAAATCATGTGAATAGTGATCTATAATAGCAATAAATTTTGTTTCTTTTTGCCCTAAAGTAAATGCTGGTTTTTTATTCATGACAATTTACATACTATTGCAAAAGAAAGTCAAGTTTATTCTAAAAATACTTCTAAAAGTTTTTTATTTATTTTCTAATATGAGGTGTATATACACCCAAAAACCAAATGGTATTTCCCCGCAGGTCTTCCCTATTTTCAGATGGACGGTGGCAGCAGGACGTGAGGGCTGGAGAGTTTTGAAAGGGAGCATTCCTCGAATGCTTTGATATCCCGCCAGCACAATTTATGAGTGAAATAGAAGTTTTTGTTTTGAGAAGGAGGAGAACCCTGACCTCTCCGATGCATAGTCATTTTTATTAGATTATATCCAACAAAGTCTTACAAAAAAATACATGAATCAAGCCAAAGCCACCTTCTTGACAAACACTATTGCCATAACTACAAGCTTGATGATGCACCCTGACCTCGTGTCAACATACACCATGTAATTCAGTGGCCTCACCAAGCCGCCCGTCGGCTAGCAGGAAGCACCAACCGGTCTAGCCTCAACACGCACCGCATGCGCACGCTTTATAATCCGTCGTCATCATCTTCCAACCCATCTTCAGGAATGATCAATGCATTGACCTTGCCAGACCATTCTGTCATTGACGCCACCACGGCGCCAGACAGCGTCACCCTCCAGCATGCGCCCATAACCACGTGTCCAGCATCAAGACCCCACTCCGCTGAGACCCGTTGTCATCGATGCTGAAGATGCAACGCTGCTCCACCTTTTGTCCCCTCCAGCCAGCACCTGCTCTAAAACGATGCCCTTGGGAGGGAGAAGGGCACCGAAGACACCGTCATTGTCCGATCTAGGAGACCCAGATCTAGGGTTTTCGTCAGAGCAGCCCGAACGAGGTGAACACCCAGGGTGCCACTAGGACCCAACAGAGGTTGCCACACACACCCTTCTAGTGCCCAAGATGGTGCCTCCAAGGAAGTGACGACGACGTAGCTAGCGTTGCCCATTCACCAGGAAGTAGGGTTTTCACTAGGGCGCATAGGACAAAGGGGACTAGGGGTAGTTGTACGTTGATGTCGCCACCTAGGAGGTAATAGTGCACGGAGCGCCATCGACGTCGTTGCTGCCGCCGTCGGTTAGAGGTTCCCCCTAGACAAGATCACATCCCGACATCCTCCGAGCCAACTGCCAGCACCACCGAGTACAAACGCCGGAGTTCGGGGCTGGCCGAAGGAGGTGATCCGCGTGCATGGAAACGGACCCCGGGGACCGCCTCAAATCATATCTGGCGAGGGAAGGACCGGGACCCTTCCCACGCCGCGAGATCCGGCCACCAGGGCCTTCATGTCCATGCCGCCTACACTGGCAAGCACTATTGCCATCGAAGGGACGCCATCCACACCACCTCGGATTCAGGCTCTCCATCATCAGCAGGCGAGACATGCACATCCTTGTCGCCCCCTTCACCGGCGGCTACATGGCGAGCCAACGGCTGCCTCTGAAGGCGTCGAGGGGGAATGGAGGGGGAGAAGAGCCGGCGGCGGCAATAGAGTGAATTTAGAAGTGCATTTGCCATTTGGAGTGAGGTCCCAACAAAGAATATTTGGGCGATCATCCTGAATAGTGGAGGTTTGAGTAATAGAAGAAGGTATAGGTTTTTCGAAAAAGAGAATGAATAAGATTGTTGTTTCAAGTTTTTTGCCCAGGAAGAGAGGCCCTTAACCTGAGCAGGATAAATAAAGCCAGGCGGTTGAATGATGAGATGATTATGAATGGCGGTCGAGAAAGAATAGCACGGGGAACTCCAAAAGGAAATATTCCCATGAGTAATTTGGTAGCAAGAGTGAGCTCTTAACTTGGGAAGCATTTTGAGAATGAAAGACCAGTAAGAAGATTTTACCCGTACGTACCCCTTTCGTTTCTCCTATGTAAACAAACGGCAATGCTACACCTACTAAACGCACGTACTCCCTCCGTTCCTAAATATTTGTCTTTTTAGAGATTCAAATGAACTACTACATACGGATGTATATAGACTTATTTTAAAATGTAGATTCACTCATTTTGTTCCGTATGTAATCACTGGTTGAAATCTCTAGAAAGACAAATATTTAGGAACGGAGGGAGTAATTGTTACGTGATTACTCAGTTGGCAAATTTTGATTGGTCTTGGGAGAAGGCGGGGCCCACCCCCACTGAAAATAGGGAGGGGGGCAAAGAATTACGTAGCCCTTCGTAGTTCTTTTCCTAGGTGTAGGATTATTCGTAAACAAAATATAAGACGCTTTTACTCGTACACCCGTCACAATTGTTCAACGAGTCAATGGAGCATGCACTCCAAGATTCCACGATTATAGCTTATGGAGCGTGTAATTTATACTCACCCTAACTTGAACATACAAAAAACATGCTGCCCGTTGATCACCGTCGTCTGCCGCCACTCCCACTCATGCATGCACAAACCTGAATTATCACTAGAGACTACCGACCTAGGATGCCTCCTGTGGTGCAGGGAGGCAGAGGCGTGCCGCACAGGCACCTGTTCTGCTCGTAGCTCTACGCCCCGTGCGCCGACATGAACCTCCCCGCCGGGATCTCGCCGCAGAGGCCGTTGTAGCTGACGTCCAAGTGCTCCAGCTTCACGTCCATCAGCGACTTGGCCACGCTTCCGTTGATCCGGTTATGGCTGAGGTCCAGGAACGTGAGGTGGTGCGGGAAGCTGACGTCGCTCATGTCGAACTCGAGCTCGTTCCACGACAGGTCGACCTTGGCCAGCGGCTTCGCGATGCCGAACAGGAACGGCGACGGGTCGCCCGTCAGCCGGTTGCGGGAGAGGTCGAGGGTGTCGACGTCGTCGTCGCCGCAGTCGCTCGGTATCTCGCCGGTGAGCTGGTTGTTGGCCAGGATCAGGAACCTGAAGCTCCCGTGCAGCAGCCCCGGCGGGATGGCGCCGGTGAGCATGTTGCCGCTGAGGTCCAGGTACCTGAGGCCGGGGAGGCTGCCCAGGCACCCGGGCATGGGGCCGGCGAGCTTGCCGTCGGCGATGACGAGGGTGCGGAGGCTTGTTAGCCCGGCGAGGAAGTCCGGCACCGGGCCGGAGATGGAGGTGCCGGCGATGTTGAGGTCCTCGAGGCGCGTGAGGTTGCCGAAGGAGGACGGGATGGGGCCGGACAGGCCGCGGACGGACTGGACCTGGAGGATGACGAGCTCCGGGAGCTCGCCGAGCGCCGGCGGGACGGGCGCGCGGACGCCGTCGAGGGAGGAGAGCGCCAGCCCCGTGACTCGGCCGGCCGCGGAGCAGAAGACGGCGGGCGGCTCCCAGGCGCAGCAGTTGGTGGCCGGGAGCCAGGACGAGAGCTGCACGGGGTCGCCCAGCTGCGCCTTCACCCTCAGCAGCGCGGCGCGGTCGTCGCCGTCGCAGTCCATCGCGGACGACGACGCGACGACGGCCGAGAAGAGCGCGAGGCACAGCAAAGCATGCCACGAGGAGGATGGCGGATCAGCCGCCATTGCCGAGAGAGACACAAGCGCAGCAGTGTTCTGTTTCTCATGCATCTAAATACTGTCAGACTCCGGCGACAAATGCGTGAAGATTTAGAGCTGGGGATTCTCCGGTGGTTGCGAGTTGGACGTACCAGCGCGGGAACGAGAACCGCGCCGCGCCGAGCCGTGCAGGATTCTCTCCCTGAGACGACATACCTGAACATGTGCCTCAGGGTACAGGGAAAACAGAAGTTTGTTACCACCCGATTTCAGTACAAACAGAAAAGGTGCCCCAGCAGAATACAAGTAGATAAAACAGAGCTGGACACACAGTCAGCACAGTGGTCTTGAACTATGACCATGGAAACATGAAGTTTTCTCCGCCCAGGACATGAGAGGCTCTCGCACTCGCGCTTCCGGCGGGTGAGCGCTCGCGGCGGCGCCGCCCGATCTACCGCTTCCGGCCTCCCCTGCTTCAGCTGAGACCGGATCTGAGATCCCCTCCACCTCCTCTCTCTCCCCTGCGAAGCTTCGCTCCATCCGACGCCATGCCTCCACGACCGTGCTCTAAGCCTGCGTCCGCGGCGTCGGTCATGGCGGGAGCTCCGTCCGCCGAGCGCTTCCCGAGGCCCTCGCCGGCGGCGCCCTCCCCACCGCCGCCCTGCGTCCCGGCTGGCACGCTGCTGCCCGCAGGCTTCAGGCCGAGCGTCGTCCCGCCGTCACCGAGCAAGCGGCCTGCATCGGCATCCACGATGTCGGTTGCTCCGTCAGGGTTAGCCACCTCCGCCGCGGTGCTGGCCGCGGCTGCCCTGGCCTCCCGCAAGGCTGCCCCGACCGCTGGTGGCCATTTGTCCCGCGTTGGGCTGCCGCTGTGGCCGGTTGTGGCTGCATCTCCGACAGTGCATAGCTCGGGGCTTCCCAGGCCGGGTCCTCACCGCCGCTGCCGCTTGGGTGTCTCCCGTCCCCGGCCTCTGCTGACGCTGCTTCTGTCAGTGACGCACCGTCAACCTCGACGGCTGCCGGCTGCTGCTGCTGAAGCGCCGCCCACAGCCACAACTCCTGCTGCTGAAGCGCTGTCCACGACTCCTGTGGAAACAGCGCCGTCCTTGGCTCCTGTCCATACTGTGACGGGTCTTGACTCGGAGCTACCTTTTTCGTGGAGCTCCCTTACTGACGGCGAAGAAGACGACGACGATGATGATGAGCTCGCCCAACGGACGCCACCGCCGGCTACCAAATCCTCGGTTTCGGCTGCTCGGCAGGACGTGGCGTGTGAAGCGGATACATGCGGAGGTTGGCAGAAGGTGCTCCCGCGGCGCGATGTGCAACGCCAGACGTCACAAGCCCCTGCTTTGTCTCCCCGTCCCGTCCCTGCTTGGCTTCATGATAGATGTTGCAGATGTCTCTTTCCTGGACACCGTGCAGCGGATTGTCGAGATCCTTTTAGATGTTATCGATGCCTTGAGAACGGTCATCGAGCGCATGAGTGCCGCAATGCATGGCGTCCCCTTAGCTCCTTGGGAAGAGCTACTGTGTCGCCATTGCCCCGCCTCCCCATCGAGCACCAACAAGCTCCATCTCCATACAAGGTCCAGAAAGAAGCCCCGCCCCTCTCGAAGATATATTGTCGTGATTCTTGGGCATCGATCGTTTCTGCTCCTGCTGGCTCAATGGCCCCGACGGATACCTCGATGCGGCCCACTTTGGAGAGGCAGGCCGAGCTGCTGCGCTCTGAGCTCCTTGGTATGGCTTCCTTTTAGTTTGAGAAAACGGTCTAGCCTTTGCGCGATGCCATTGAGTCTATGAAAGGTTGGATGTTGCGGATGGAGAGCTTCATGGAGCGAGCTGAGGCTGCATTGGGCGGGCTCTCCCTGACGCCGCCTGTGTTGCAGACTACTCATGTGTTGCACCCTTTGGTTGTGCCCGATGGCAGCTTCGACACTGAGAAGGGAGACGAGCTTCATGGTCGTTTCTTCCCTCGAGCTAGGGCCAGCTCACCGCCATTAGCCTCTGAGGGACTTGACAATGATGTGGTTGTGACTTCGGTGTTACAGATCATGCCCGAGCTTCGGGAGTTGTGTGGGGGCCCGGTTTTGCCTTTGTGTGTCGAGCAACTGCAGGTAGACCCTCCCAAGATCTCGAGTGTGGCTTTGCCACCAACATCACCCCTGGAGTCGAGCCAGATAGTTGATGCTGAGGAGAGTAGTGATTTGGACGGTGCGATCTCTCGCTCACCCAAGTCCATTGGGCGGCAGGCGTTAGTCATCGAGCGCGGAGTTCCAGATGTTGTTGCCCTTCCCTCATCTGCGACCATCGAGCAGGTGATGCCCGTGAGTGACATGGCCATTGAGCCAAGTGTGTTGGCACCTACTCCAACTCCAAATTCAAATGCTCTCTTCGCGAAGGAACTTTGTGACTTGCTCGCTAGCGTGGAGGTTGCTAGACCTGGTTTGGGCAGGTCGATTGCTTGCCTCCTGACAGGAACGCCAATAAGGGGCAAACAAAAGAAGATGGGCGAAGGCAAGAGTGACGTCATAGGCAAGGCGTCTCTGGTTGCTTGATGGATGTTTTTCGGTCTCTCGGCTTGTCCTCTTGGATTGGGAGGTGTATGATGTCTTGTGTTGTGGTGTTCTTGTTGGGATTCACTTGGTGTAGTAGTAGTGTCAGGGTTTGTGGATGCTATGCATTCGGAGAGTTTGGCAAGGGCCGACTGTGTGGTTGGGGGATTTCTTGCCATGTGAGTAGTTAGTCCGTGCTCTATTTGTGTAGGTTTTCGCCCGGTTTTCCTTAAATTAACTGGGCAATTCTCTTCTTCTTAATTAATCGATGAGGCAAAACTTTTGCCTCCGCTTCGAAAAAAAAATGTGATTGTACTATCACACAACAAACTGCACAGTTCTGCTAGTTCAAGAAAGAAACACAGCCCATATAATTTTGCAGCAGTTGAACACTTGATAGTTCTATTTTTCCTTTGGTAACTAAACACTAGATGGTTGCTATAGCTTTGCATGGCCGCCGTCGTTAAACAACATGGCAACGGCTGCAGGGCTTGATAACGTTTAACTTGACAGTGGAGGGGACTTTCACCATAACGTGTCTTTCGATAGCCAAGACCGCTTTGTGGGCTTCCACGACCATGTGCCTGCCTTCGCTGAAGCATTTACCGAACTTGTGTCTATTCAGCCTATAAGCATCTACATCGCCAATACCAATACCACCTGAGATGGTGTCCAATGTAAGGCACTCGAGTGATGTTGCATTCTCAAGAATATGGCAGGTCAGCTCGACCATGCTCTTCGCAGAGCAGAAGCCGATGATCTCCACCTTCTTGATGTTGCCATGCCGGAGTCCTGGAATCTGCCTCAGATGCGAGGAATCTTGAAGAACTGAAACATGTTTCATGCGAGTCTGGATAACCTGCATAGGAAGTTATTAGGAACAACATACTTGATTAATTATTAGTTCTGTGCACCATAGGTAAGAGAAATATGCAAGATAAGTGACTTACTTTCGGCCTGAAAATCTCCAAGATAGGACAGGCATCCAAAAAAAAAGACTAAAGAAAAATAATCGGAGTTTGGGGAAAATATGCCACTATCAGCAGCAAGACAAATGTCCAAATGTTTGAGGTGGAAGAATTTGAGAGGTGCTGATGGTGTGCTGAACATCTGCACAGATATGTCAAAGTAATTATATCCAATGCACGAGTACTGTTATAGCAATGACATCGGCATCTAACGATGAAATCAAGAAGTTTCGGAATGTACATCACCAGTCGAATGAATGCTGAGAGTTTCAAGATTTGGCATACATGCTGGAAGCTTGGCACAAGTATGATGAATGAGGTTAAACTCAGAGAAGCAGAACATTTCAAGGTCCTTCACTCGCAATGAATCTCCAATAGAATGGTGTACTATGTCACTATCGATAGAAACAGTGCGGAGATTTGGAGCTTTATTCTCTATAACTTTCAGTTCCCCGCAATCAGACACCACCGCCAGCTTGCTGAGCCGGGAGTAAAAGGCACTTGCGGTCAGAGAACTTGTCATTCGGGTGAACTTAAGTCACACTACTTGCTGTTGGGGAACGTAGCAGAAATTCAAAAATTTTCCTACGTATCACCAAGATCTATCTATGGAGAGACCAGCAACGAGTAGAAAGAGAGAGGAGAGTGCATCTACATACCCTTGTAGATCGCTAAGCGGAAGCGTTCAAGTGAACGGGGTTGATGGAGTCGTACTCGTCGTGATTCAAATCACCGATGATCAAGTGCCGAACGCACGACACCTCCGCGTTCAACACACGTACAGCCCGGTGACGTCTCCCACGCCTTGATCCAGCAAGGAGAGAGGGAGAGGTTGAGGAAGACTCCATCCAACAGCAGCACAACGGCGTGGTGGTGGTGGAGGAGCGTGGCAATCCCGCAGGGCTTCGCCAAGCACCATGGGAGAAGAGGAGTAGGGAGAGGGGCAGGGCTGCACCAACGAGAGATCAAATCGCGTATTATGGGCAGCCCCATGCCTCAATATATATAGGGGGGAAGGGGGCTGCGCCCCCTTTAGGGTTTTCCCACCCCCTAGGGGCGGCGGCCAGCCCTAGATGGGTTTTGGGGTGCGGCCAAGAGGGGGGGAGGAGTCCATCCTCCCCAAGGCACCTCGGAGGTGCCTTCCCCCTTGAGGACTCTTCCCTCTAGGGTTCCCTAGGCGCATGGGCCTCTTGGGGCTGGTGCCCTTGGCCCATGTAGGCCAAGGCGCACCCCCTACAGCCCATGTGGCCCCCCGGGGCAGGTGGCCCCACCCGGTGGGCCCCCGGGACCCTTCCGGTGGTCCCGGTACAATACGATGACCCCGAAACTTGTCCCGATGGCCGAAACAGGACTTCCTATATATAAATCTTTACCTCCGGACCATTCCGGAACTCCTCGTGACGTCCGGGATCTCATCCGGGACTCCGAACAACATTCGGTAACCACATACAAGCTTCCTTTATAACCCTAGCGTCATCGAACCTTAAGTGTGTAGACCCTACGGGTTCGGGAGACATGCAGACATGACCGAGACGTTCTCCGGTCAATAACCAACAGCGGGATCTGGATACCCATGTTGGCTCCCACATGTTCCACGATGATCTCATCGGATGAACCACGATGTCAAGGACTCAATCGATCCCGTATACAATTCCCTTTGTCTAGCGGTATTTTACTTGCCCGAGATTCGATCGTCGGTATCCAATACCTTGTTCAATCTCGTTACCGGCAAGTCACTTTACTCGTTCCGTAACACATCATCCCGTGATCAACTCCTTGGTCACATTGCGCATATGATGATGTCCTACCGAGTGGGCCCAGAGATACCTCTCCGTTTACACGGAGTGACAAATCCCAGTCTCGATCCGCATAAAACAATAGATACTTTCGGAGATACCTGTAGTGCACCTTTATAGTCACCCAGTTACGTTGTGACGTTTGATACACCCAAAGCACTCCTACGGTATCCAGGAGTTACACGCTCTCATGGTCAAAGGAAGAGATACTTGACATTGGCAAAGCTCTAGCAAACGAACTACACGATCTTTGTGCTATGCTTAGGATTGGGTCTTGTCCATCACATCATTCTCCTAATGATGTGATCCCGTTATCAACGACATCCAATGTCCATAGCCAGGAAACCATGACTATCTGTTGATCACAACGAGCTAGTCAACTAGAGGCTCACTAGGGACATATTGTGGTCTATGTATTCACACGTGTATTACGATTTCCGGATAATACAGTTATAGCATGAATAAAAGACAATTATCATGAACAAGGAAATATAATAATAATACTTTTATTATTGCCTCTAGGGCATATTTCCAACAGTCTCCCACTTGCACTAGAGTCAATAATCTAGTTCACATCGCCATGTGATTAACACTCACAGGTCACATCGCCATGTGACTAATACCCAAGAGTTTACTAGAGTCAGTAGTCTAGTTCACATCACTATGTGATTAACACTCAATGAGTTTTATGTTTGATCATGTTGCTTGTGAGAGAGGTTTTAGTCAACGGGTCTGAACCTTTCAGATCCGTGTGTGCTTTACAAATCTCTATGTCATCTCCTAGATGCAGCTACCACGCTCTATTTGGAGCTATTCCAAACAACTGTTCTACTTGGAGCTATTCTAAATTATTGCTCCATTATATGTATCCGGTCTCTCTACTCAGAGCTATCCGGATAGGTGTCAAGCTTGCATCGTCGTAACCTTTACGACGAACTCTTTTACCACCTCCATAATCGAGAAAATTCCTTAGTCCACTAGTTACTAAGGATAACTTTGACCGCTGTCCTGTGAGCCATTCTTGGATCACTCTTGTACCCCTTGACTGACTCATGGCAAGGCACACTTCAGGTGCGGTACACAGCATAGCATACTGAAGAGCCTACGTCTTAAGCATAGGGGACGACCTTCGTCCTTTCTCTCTATTCTGCCGTGGTCGAGCTTTAAGTCTTAACTTCGTACCTTACAACTCAGGCAAGAACTCCTTCTTTGACTGGTCCATCTTGAACACCTTCAAGATCATGTCAAGGTATGTGCTCATTTGAAAGTATTATTAAGCATTTTGATCTATCCTTATAGATCTTGATGCTCAATGTTCAAGTAGCTTAATCCAGGCTTTCCATTGAAAAACACTTTCAAAATAACCCTATATGCTTTCCAGAAATTCTACGTCATTTCTGATCAACAATATGTCAACAACATATACTCATCAGAAATTCTATAGTGCTCCCACTCACTTCTTTGGAAATACAAGTTTCTCATAAACTTTGTACAAACCCAAAATTTTTGATCATCATCAAAGCATACATTCCAACTCCGAGATGCTCACTCCAGTCCTTAGAAGGATTGCTGGAGCTTTGCATACTTATTAGCATCTTTCGGGATTGACAAAACCTTCCGGTTGTATCACATACAACCTTTCCTCATTAAAATCGTCGAGGAAACAATGTTTTGACATCCTATCTGCAAGATTTCATAAATAATGCAGTAATCGCTAATATAATTCCAACAGACTCTTAGCATCGCTACGAGTGAGAAAATCTCATCGTAGTCAACTCCTTGAACTTGTCGGAAAACATCTTAACGACAAGTCGAGCTTTCTTAATGGTGACATTTACCATCATTGTCCGTCTTCCTTTTGAAATCCATCTGTACTCATTAGCCTTACGACCATCGAGCCGTTCTGCCAAAGTCTACACTTTGTTTTCATACATGGATCCTCTCTCGGATTTTATGGCCTCAAGCCATTTATCGGAATCCGGGCCCACCATCGCTTCTCCATAGCTCGTAGGTTCATTGTTGTCTAGCAACATGACCTTCAAGACAGGATTACGTACCACTCTGAAGTAGTACGCATCCTTGTCATCCTACGAGGTTTGGGAGTGACTTGATCCGAAGTTTCATGATCAATATCATAAGCTTCCACTTCAATTGGTGTAGGTGCCACAGGAACAACTCCCTGTGCCCTGTCACACACTAGTTGAAGAGACGGTTCAATAACCTCATCAAGTCTCCACCATCCTCCCACTCAATTCTTTCGAGAGAAACTTTTCCTCGAGAAAGGACCCGATTCTAGAAACAATCCATATTGCTTTCGGATCTGAATTAGGAGGTATACCCAACTGTTTTGGGTTTCCTATGAAGATGCATTTTATCCGCTTTGGGTTCGAGCTTATCAACCTGAAACTTTTTCATATAAGCGTCGCAGCCCCAAACTTTTAAGAAACGACAACTTAGGTTTCTCTAAACCATAATTCATACGGTGTCATCTCATCGGAATTACGTGGTGCCCTATTTAAAGTGAATGTGGTTGTCTCTAATGCCTAACCCATGAACGATAGTGGTAATTCGATAAGAGACATCATGGTACGCACCATATCCAATAGGGTGCAACTATGATGTTCGGACACACCATCACATTATGGTGTTCCAGGCGGTATTAATTGCGAAACAATTTCCACAATGTCTTAATTGTGTGCCAAAACTCGTAACTCAGATATTCATCTCTATGATCATATCATAGACATTTTATCCTCTTGTCACAATGATCTGCTACTTCACTCTGAAATTACTTGAACCATTCAATAATTCAGACTTGTGTTTCATCAAGTAAATATACTCAACATCTACTCGAATCATCTGTGAAGTAAGAACATAATGATATTCACTGCATGCCTCAGCACTCATTGGACTGCACACATCAAAATGTGTTACTTCCAACAAGTTGCTATCTTGTTCCATCTTACTGAAAACGAGGCTTTTCAGTCATCTTGCCCATGTGGTATGATTTGCATATCTCAAGTGATTCAAAATCAAGTGAGTCCGAACGATCCATTTGCATGGAGTTTCTTCATGCATATACACCAATAGACATGGTTCGCATGTCTCAAACTTTTCAAAAACGAGTGAGTCCAAAGATCCATCAACATGGAGCTTCTTCATGCGTTTTATACCATTATGACTTACATGGCAGTGCCACAAGTAAGTGGTACTATCATTACTATCTTATATCTTTTGGCATGAAAATGTGTATCACTACGACCGAGATTCAATAAACCATTCCTTTAGGTGCAAGACCATTGAAGGTATTATTCAAAAATAGAGTAACCATTATTCTCCTTAAATGAATAACCGTATTGCGATAGACATAATCCAATCATGTCTATGCTCAACGCAAACACCAATCTCGGTGGTAGAGGGAGCGTGCGATGCTTGATCATATCAACCTTGGAAACACTTCCAACATATATCGTCAGCTCACCTTTAGCTAGTCTCCGTTTATTCCGTAGCTTTTATTTCGAGTTACTAACACTTAGCAACCGAACCGGTATCCAATACCCTGGTGCTACTAGGAGTACTAGTAAAGTACACATTAACATAATGTATATCCAATATACTTCTATCGACCTTGCCAGCCTTCTCATCTACCAAGTATCTAGGGTAATGCTGCTCCAGTGGTTGTTCCCCTTATTACAGAAGCACTTAGTCTCGGGTTTGGGTTCAACCTTGGGTTTCTTCACTAGAGCAGCAGCTGAATTGCCGTTTCATGAAGTATCCCTTTGTTCCCTTGCCCTTCTTGAAACTAGTGGTTTCACCAACCATCAACAATTGATGCTCCTTCTTGATTTCTACTTTCGCGGTGTCAAACATCATGAATATTCAAGGATCATCATATCTATCCCTGATATGTTATAGTTCATCACGAAGCTCTAGCAGCTTGGTGGCAATGACTTTGGGGAAACATCACTATCTCATCTGGAGGATCAACTCCCACTCGATTCAAGTGATTGTTGTACTCAGACAATCTGAGCACAAGCTCAACGATTGAGCTTTTCTCCCTTAGTTTGCAGGCTAAGAAAATCGTCGGAGGTCTTATACCTCTTGACGTGGGCACGAGCCTGAAATCCCAATTTCAGCCCTCGAAACATCTCATATGTTCCGCGACGTTTCGAAAACGTCTTTGGTGCCTCTACTTAAACCATTTAACTGAACTATCACGTAGTTATCAAAACGTGTATGTCCGATGTTCGCAACATCCACAAACGACGTTTGGGGTTCAGCACACTGAGCGGTGCATTAAGGACATAAGCTTTCTACTGTCCGCATAATCGCTACTATCAACTTTCAACTATATTTTCTCTAGGAACATATCTAAAACAGTAGAACTAAAGCGCGAGCTACGACATAATTTGCAAAAGGTCTTTTGACTATGTTCAGGATAATTAAGTTCATCTTATGAACTCCCACTCAGATAGACATCCCTCTGGTCATCTAAGTGATCACATGATCCGAGTCAACTAGGCCGTGTCCGATCATCACGTGAGACGGACTAGTCATCATCGGTGAACATCTTCATGTTGATCGTATCTACTATACGACTCATGCTCGACCTTTCGGTCTCCGTGTTCCGAGGCCATGTCTGCACATGCTAGGCTCGTCAAGTTAACCCTAAGTGTTTTCGCTGTGTAAAACTGTCTTACACCCGTTGTATGTGAACGTAAGAATCCATCACACCCGATCATCACGTGGTGCTTAGAAGCGACGAACTGTAGCAACGGTGCACAGTTAGGGGAGAACACTTCTTGAAATTTTGTAAGGGATCATCTTATTTACTACCGTCGTCCTAAGTAAACAAGATGCATAAACATGATAAACATCACATGCAATCAAATAGTAGTGACATGATATGGCCAATATCATATAGCTCCTTTGATCTTCATCTTCGGGGCTCCATGATCATCTTGTCACCGGCATGACACCATGATCTCCATCATCATGATCTCCATCATCGTGTCTTCATGAAGTTGTCACGCCAACGACTACTTCTACTTCTATGACTAACGCGTTTAGCAATAAAGTAAAGTAGTTTACATGGCGTTCTTCAATGACACGCAGGTCATACAAAAAATAAAGACAACTCCTATGGCTCCTGCCGGTTGTCATACTCATCGACATGCAAGTCGTGAATCCTATTACAAGAACATGATCAATCTCATACATCACATATCATTCATCACATTCTTCTTGGCCATATCACATCACATAGCATACCCTGCAAAAACAAGTTAGACGTCCTCTAATTGTTGTTGCATGTTTTACGTGGCTGCTATGGGTTTCTAGCAAGAACGTTTCTTACCTACGCAAGACCACAACGTGATATGCCAATTGCTATTTACCCTTCATAAGGACCCTTTTCATCGAATCCGTTCCGACTAAAGTGGGAGAGACTGGCACCCGCTAGCCACCTTATGCACCAAGTGCATGTCAATCGGTGGAACCTGTCTCACGTAAGAGTACGTGTAAGGTCGGTCCGGGCCGCTTCATCCCACAATACCGTCGAAACAAGATTGGACTAGTAACGGTAAGCATATTGAACAACATCAACGCCCACAACTACTTTGTGTTCTACTCGTGCAAAGAATCTACGCAATAGACCTAGCTCATGATGCCACTGTTGGGGAACGTAGCAGAAATTCAAAAATTTTCCTACGTATCACCAAGATCTATCTATGGAGAGACCAGCAACGAGTAGAAAGGAGAGTGCATCTACATACCCTTGTAGATCGCTAAGCGGAAGCGTTCAAGTGAACGGGGTTGATGGAGTCGTACTCGTCGTGATTCAAATCACCGATGATCAAGTGCCGAACGGACGGCACCTCCGCGTTCAACACACGTACAGCCCGGTGACGTCTCCCACGCCTTGATCCAGCAAGGAGAGAGGGAGAGGTTGAGGAAGACTCCATCCAACAGCAGCACAACGGCGTGGTGGTGGTGGAGGAGCGTGGCAATCCCGCAGGGCTTCGCCAAGCACCATGGGAGAAGAGGAGGAGGGAGAGGGGCAGGGCTGCACCAACGAGAGATCAAATCGCGTGTTATGGGCAGCCCCATGCCTCAATATATATAGGGGGAAGGGGGGCTGCGCCCCCTTTAGGGTTTCCCACCCCCTAGGGGCGGCGGCCAGCCCTAGATGGGTTTTGGGGTGCGGCCAAGAGGGGGGGAGGAGTCCATCCTCCCCAAGGCACCTCGGAGGTGCCTTCCCCCTTGAGGACTCTTCCCTCTAGGGTTCCCTAGGCGCATGGGCCTCTTGGGGCTGGTGCCCTTGGCCCATGTAGGCCAAGGCGCACCCCCTACAGCCCATGTGGCCCCCCGGGGCAGGTGGCCCCACCCGGTGGGCCCCCGGGACCCTTCCGGTGGTCCCGGTACAATACCGATGACCCCGAAACTTGTCCCGATGGCCGAAACAGGACTTCCTATATATAAATCTTTACCTCCGGACCATTCCGGAACTCCTCGTGACGTCCGGGATCTCATCCGGGACTCCGAACAACATTCGGTAACCACATACAAGCTTCCTTTATAACCCTAGCGTCATCGAACCTTAAGTGTGTAGACCCTACGGGTTCGGGAGACATGCAGACATGACCGAGACGTTCTCCGGTCAATAACCAACAGCGGGATCTGGATACCCATGTTGGCTCCCACATGTTCCACGATGATCTCATCGGATGAACCACGATGTCAAGGACTCAATCGATCCCGTATACAATTCCCTTTGTCTAGCGGTATTTTACTTGCCCGAGATTCGATCGTCGGTATCCAATACCTTGTTCAATCTCGTTACCGGCAAGTCACTTTACTCGTTCCGTAACACATCATCCCGTGATCAACTCCTTGGTCACATTGCGCATATGATGATGTCCTACCGAGTGGGCCCAGAGATACCTCTCCGTTTACACGGAGTGACAAATCCCAGTCTCGATCCGCATAAAACAATAGATACTTTCGGAGATACCTGTAGTGCACCTTTATAGTCACCCAGTTACGTTGTGACGTTTGATACACCCAAAGCACTCCTACGGTATCCAGGAGTTACACGCTCTCATGGTCAAAGGAAGAGATACTTGACATTGGCAAAGCTCTAGCAAACGAACTACACGATCTTTGTGCTATGCTTAGGATTGGGTCTTGTCCATCACATCATTCTCCTAATGATGTGATCCCGTTATCAACGACATCCAATGTCCATAGCCAGGAAACCATGACTATCTGTTGATCACAACGAGCTAGTCAACTAGAGGCTCACTAGGGACATATTGTAGTCTATGTATTCACACGTGTATTACGATTTCCGGATAATACAGTTATAGCATGAATAAAAGACAATTATCATGAACAAGGAAATATAATAATAATACTTTTATTATTGCCTCTAGGGCATATTTCCAACACTTGCAAAATGGAAAAACCCGTCACAGAACTTGCATTGCGGGTGCATCTAGGTCACATTGGCCGTCTGGACCGGCCAGCCGCCCGTTTTTCTCTGTTTCTTTGCACAAAAGCCCCTAGTGGTTTATTACGAGGGTCATAATGCAAAAATGATATTTTATAAAACATGCCCTTTCCCCGTTCCCCTTCTCGATCCAGAATAAGAACCCTAGTTCACAAATCGAAAACCAAATCCCTAGCCGGCGACATGGGTGGCGGCGTTGATGGCAGCGAGACCGAGAGTTTTGGCGGCGTCCCTTCTGTGTGGAGCAGAGGTAGCTCCCCCGTCGGAAGTAGCCGCGCCGCCGTCGCTGTGGCAGGCAGTGTGGCAAGCGCCGGTGTCAGCGAGGAGAGCGTGGCACTATGTAGCCACGTCGTCGTCGTCGCAGGTAGTGGCGGCGTTGTCGCTCCAGCGAGGTCGTCCGCGTCGGTCGTGGGATGGTCCCGCATCCCGGACTCGCGTGTCTTCCCTTAGGAGGTGTGGCAGCGCGGTGAGCCGGATTTGCACCCCGCGCAAGGCCGCGTTCTCATCGCTCGCCCTGCTGGCATGGCAGCGCTAGAGCAGGCATTCCACGGGAGAGCGCTGTATGCCACCATCATTGGACAACCGCGGAGCTTGGTGACGCCGGAGGCACTCGCTGCGGCGATGGCGTCTCATTGTGCCATCAGGCTGGCAGCCATGAAGGTGGAGGTGACCAGCCCACCATTCCACTTTTTCGTGCGGTTTGACTCGCTGGAGGATTGCACTCATGTGGTGCTCGCGTCGGAGCAGGTGTGTTGCGGCGGCGGCAGAATTAGTTTTCAACGTTGGTCAAGTTTGTCGCGTGGTAGGCCGTCGAAGCTGGAGTACAAGACGACGCTGAGTTTGGAGGGGCTCCCAGAAGAGGCGTGGGACCCGGATACTGTCAACCTGGTGCTCACCGGTGTCGACGGTGAGCTCATCGACATGCTCCCGGCTACTGACAAGTGGGTGCTGCCTTGCACAGCGTGGCTACGCAATCCTAGTGCCATTCCGAAGGTGCTCACTGTCTCTGCTCCGGCTCCTCCTCTGCAACCGTGGACGCCAGACTCCGATGACGAGAATGCTCATTCACCGCCGTGCCCGAACTCTCCAATTGATCGTGGCACCATTGATTTTACAATGGCCATACATGTCAAGGAGGTCATCGACCATGGCCCATTGCTAACTGAAGGGTTGCCTAATGAGTTACTCCCCGATGAAGACGTCGATCTCAGCCGCAAGCACACTTTCACAACCTGGCGCGGCAAGATAGATGGTACTGGACCTGGACCATATGGTAACGCTTAAGCCGTCGAAGCTGGAGTTGGAGTTGAGTATGTTTTTAGTTGATTTGTCAGTGAAAGTGTGTGTTATGTTCTGAACTATGTGTCGAAGCTGGAGTTGGAGTTGAGTATGTTTTTAGTTGATTTATCAGTGAAAGTGTGTGTTATGTTCTGAACTATGTGTCGAAGCTGGAGTTGGAGTTGGAGTTGACCTGTCATTTTTGTTATTGTAAGAGATCTTATATGTTAAGAATCAGTGCTCTGTTGCATGCTGTGTTATGAGAATGGGCTAAACTTTGTCTGTATATACGTTCATAACTAAACTATAGCAAATTCACTGCAAGAAAGGAGTGTGGGAAGATTCAGTTTTGTAGCAACACACCAACATACCATTACATAGGGCTAACAAGTTTAAGTTTTGTACCAAAAGGCCATCACAAAAGATGTTGCAGTCTTAAGTACCATAGTTCTACAACATATAACAAAATAAAAGCATTTCACTCTTCATCTGCTGGAGCTCCTTGTGTAGATTGGAATTCTGTTTGCTCTTGTTCATCTGCTGGAGCATTTCTTCTTGATCCTTCACCAAACAGGAGCCACTCCATTCCCCTTGTTTTAGTGGTTTTCTTTGTTCTTCCCAGACCCCTTGCTCTTGTTGAAGTTCTCTTTGCTGTTCGTGCAGAAGCACCTCTTCCTCCTCTGGCTGCTGGTGCAACACATCTTCCTCCTCTGGCTGCTGGTGCAACACCTCTTGCTCCTCTGCCTCTACCTGCTGGTGCAACACCTCTACATGTGCCTGCTGTTCCAGAACCTCTTGCTCCTCTTCCTCTGCCTTGATGTGTGCCTTGTGCTGGTTGCGCAACAAATGTGGCAACAGGTAAGTTGGCTTTGTGTTGTGCTACAAAGGCAGATTCATCTGGTATTTGGTGCACCCTAGAAACAAGAACTCCTTTTGCAAGTCCCTGCATACAGTCATCAGGTAATGAAATTGCAGTAAAACTGGAAGAAAAAACAATAATATACTTTAAATACATCATGTGACAAAATGTGCACCATGCTATATTTTTGTTGTATTGGGTCCAATTGTGGATTTAGATTTCTCTGCTGGATGTGCTAAGAAACAAATATATATTGTCAGATATTGTAACTTGTTTTCCTTTACATGTTTCAAGTAAAGAATAATGTACTTACAGTTAGGATCACTGGGTAGTCAACATCTCCATTGGCATCAACAAACATTTTGGACTTCTTCTTTTTTGCCTTTTCCATCATTTCTTCTACATGTTCTGTCATTTTATCAGTTGGCTTTCTCTTCCTACCCCTGGAACTCTGAGCTCTAGGTTGTGGGTCAGTAGGTTGATCTGTAGTTGTGCTCCTCTCATTAGGTTGCTCTGCAGCTGATTGCTCATTTTGTACCTATTCCTCCTCCTCCTCTACAACTTCTCTTAGTATAGCGACTTTCAGTTGTGAGCATCCACTCCTGTTATGCCCAGCTGCTTTGCAATACCCACAGTGCATAATAGCACCATGCCTGCTGAGTTTAGTGCCATCCTCACTCTCCTCTGGTTGTTGCCTTCTGTTCTTCCTCCTCCTCCCAGCTCTTTTCTCGTAGAGTGGTGGCAATATAGGTACATCATTAAATGGAGCCTACTCATCTTTGTCTCTAGTTGGATACACCTGAACTCCATAAGCACATAGATATGTCTGCACTGAGTAGCAGGAAGACACCATACTCTCAATCCTTATTCTTTCGTGTCTGCAGCAAGCACATGCATGGCTACATGGAATTCCAGTCAGCTGCCATCTTTTGCAAGTACAGGTGTGCATGTTCAGCTCCACTATGTAGGTTTTCTCATTTGAAAAAACTCCAAAGACACCCATGCCTGATTCTTCTGGGTGGCAGTGGGCTGACAACTTCACATTCTTCCTAATCTTGTCTCTGATTTTGGGAGTTATATTCCCTGACCATTTCTGTAGAGCTTCTTTTTTCTTTGTCATGTGCCTATGCATGATCTGAGATTTTATTCTCTCAAACATAGACATGACTGGTAGCTCTTTGGCCTCTAAGATGTACCTGTATGCAGTAAAATAAATTGCATTAAAATTCAGTAAAAGAAATTGCATTAAAATTCAGTAAAAGAAATTGCATTAAAATTCAGTAAAAGAAATTGCATTAAAATTAGTTACCTGTTGAAGACTTCACATGTATTGTTAAGAAGAATATCACATTTTGGAAATACATCAAAATATGCCCTTGACCATTGATTTGGTGGCTTCTCCTCCAACCATTTATATGCCCCAGGATTGTCTTGTCTTAGCTTCTCCATATTCTGCTCAAAAATAGTTGGTGTGGTAGATTTGGCACAAGCCCAGAGTTGATGCCTTATAGTCTCTCCCTTGTGTACTGCATGTAGGTTTTGGTAGAGGTGTCTAACACAAAACTTGTGCTCAGAGTCATGGAAATGCTCCTGTATAGCTTTGATGAGCCCCTAATTGCAGAAATGTTCAGTTATAGAAAAGTGCAGAAAAGTTCAATAATAGAAATTGCAGAAAAGTACAGTTATAGAAAATAGCTACAACAGTAGTGTAGTTTAGTTAATTAAAAGAAATGGCTACAGATTGCTACCTTCTGTTTATCACTCATAATGCTGAAATTGCTTGTGTTTAGAATATTAAGATCTTGCTTTAGTGTAGCTAGGAACCAAGACCATGATGCATGGCACTCTGTCTCTACCAGTGCCATTGCAATTGGATAGATAGAATCATTCCCATCTATACCTAGTGCAGTTAGTAACTGACCACCCTTGAGCCACCCTATCTTGCAAGCTGCAAGACTAAAGTAACATGTGCTAAACAATCCATGCTCTAGGTTCAGATAGAAAGAAGATCCTGGGTTGCTAGTTCTCAATTCCTGTGCATATTTCCAGAGAAGTGTATATTGCTTCACCTCATCCCCATGCACCACTTCCAATGCTGCTTTCCTAACTATACCAGGTGGGCACCACAACACAATTTCTAGCCAATCAAGTGCATAGTTTAACTGCTATAGCATATGGTCAATCATATCATTGCAGAAAGTGTTCCTATCAAGGTTATCAAACAATGATAATTTCTCATCCAAATATGCCAAGTTATTTCCTTTCCCAGTGAAGAAATCACCATGGTGCAGCTCTATACTGAATTTTGGTGAATCAAACCCTACATTGCAAAACAGACGATGAGCGGTAGCAAAATTCACAAACCATAGCTAGCAGTGGGCCCAAGAGATCTAAGGGCCTGATACTGGAATATTAAGGGAATAAACTAATTACTGATCATTCACAAACTAACATATTGATAAGAACTTGGAGGGAGTGTCAATCATCCTCAATCGTGGCGGCAGAAAACCCTAGCTGATTGGGGGGAGGAGCGGTGGGGGATGGGGGTGTCTGAGGACTCACCGTACATCAGGCCTCCATGCCCTTCCATCCACAACATCGGTAGCTCCACCCACGCCGCTTGTTCCCTTGTCGCCGACGAGCTCGGCGTACCCGCAACACCGCCGCCAGTTGTCTCCTCCATCAGCTACTAAAAATAAACTCCGGGCAAATGAGGCAGGGTCGTCACGACTTTACTTGCAAAGAGAATAGGGGCTTTTGTGCAAAGAAACAAGCCCCCACCCAGGTTACGTGCGCCTCGCCTGACCTCGAAACAGAGAAAACCGGGCGGCTGGCCGGTCCAGATGGCCAATGTGACCTAGATGCACCCGCAATGCAAGTTCTGTGACGGTTTTTTCCGTTTTGCAGTAGTGTGACTTAAGTGCACCTGAATGACAAGTTCTCTGACTGCCAGTGCCTTTTACTCCTGAGCCGGTGTAGCAGGCAAGGTATCTTGAGGCGAATGATGTCACTGTAGTTCATCAGATCCAGTTCCTCCAAAGCAAAAGAATTGGAAAGAAGGCACCCTAACTCATCCTTCGTAATATGCATCGAATACAGATGAATCCTTGTCAAGCAACCAAGTCCAGCCATGGGACGGAAGGCGCATCCCTTGAGGTGAAGACTCTGAATCGAGTTTCCTCCACTCCTAGCGAATAAAAGCGTGCATGGGAAGTTGTAGTGCTCTGACTTGTATCCTAGAGAGAGTGAAATCTCTAGTTCTTCAATCCCTGAAGTAACAGCAATCTGAAGCCAACTATCAAGCTTACTGGTGTCGAAGCAAGAACCATAGTATTGAAACGTGAATGTCTTAATTCCAGTGCCCAAATCGTTTTTCATAAGTTGGCCAGTTCTGTTGACGAGAACAAAATTCTGTCCATCTTTCCAGTCCGGGTGAAAAGGAAATTTTGGTTCATTCGGGCCCATTGTACTCCTACTAAAGGTGAGGTTGGGGTAGCATCTCTAGAAATATCGAAATGCATGAGACAAGCAGCTATCTCGGGCAGCCTCTCTCATTGGCAGTAGGGAATGTATATGATGCCAGATGTCCTGCAAACAAGATAATGGGAGAAACATTAAGTCACTAACACTGAATTGTATTGGAAAGTGGCTCCTTTAACTTGAGTAAAAATAGGATGATATGAACTAACATGAAATCCCAGGTGCTCCGCGTAAAGTGTGATGTATTACATATTTAAATAATGCAAAGGAAATTAAATCAAGGGAAGGGGAGCAGCGGTAAAGCTGTTGCCTCGTGACCATGAGGTCACGTTCGAGTCGTGGAAACAGACTCTGACAGAAATGTAGGGAAAAGCTGCATACAGAAGAGCCAAAGTGGCCGGACCCTGCGCAAGCGGGAGCTACAAGCACCGGGCTGCCCTTTTTAAAAGGAAATTAAATCAATTTTAACACCGAGAGGTGTTTTCCCTGACAGTGTCACTAATGGATTTCGTAAAGTGTCAGTTATACCCCAATAGTGTTATTGCTTGTTCTAGAAAAATACATATAGTGAAACCGATGCTCTACTGTGAATTACGAAACCAACAAAAATCGAAAGGACACACTATTTTATTCATTCAGTAAATTCATTACACTACAACATAATCTACAAAAGTAGGCTCAACATATCAAAGCTGAGAACAATCCTAGTTCTTTGCCCGAATGTGCATTTTTTAGTGAACGTCTGAATATGCATGCTAATTTTATTCAACAACCAATATTTGATCGAATTTCTAAACTTGTTGCCTTTTTCATGATACGGAAACAGAGAAACTAGAGTTCAACATGTAAGCATCAGGAAATTTAACTGTTGTAGCTTCCAGGTAAATGTCCTTGGGGTTTCATATGTGTCAGTGCATCCCCTCAATGTCGGGCCTGACTTTATTTCTGTTTCCCTTGAAATGAACATCACAACCCCTATCTGTTATCAGTAAGATATATCTAAATATACAAGAGCAGCTTCAAACATAAGCAAACTTCTTCTCATGAATAGTAGTGGGAGCAAACTCAATGAAATAACTATCATGTGAGGCATAATCCAATTGAAAATTAAAATCATGATGAAAAGTTTCATGGATATCATTATTCTTTATAGCATACAAGTCATCACAATAATCATCATAGATAGCAACTTTGTTCTCGTAATCAATTGGAACCTCTTCCAAAGTAGTGGATTCATCACTAAATAAAGTCATGGCCTCTCCAAATCCACTTTAATCAATATAATCATCATAAATAGGAGGCATGCTTTCATCATAATAAATTTGCTCATCAAAACTTGGGGGACAAAAAATATCATCTTCATCAAACATAGCTTCCCCAAGCTTGAGGCTTTGCATATCATTAGCATCATGGATATTCAAGGAATTCATACTAACAACATTGCAATCATGCTCATCATTCAAATATTTAGTGCCAAACATTCTAATGCATTCTTCTTCTAGCACTCGAGCACAATTATCGGAATCCTTATTCTCATGAAAGATATTAAAAATATGAAGCATATGAGATACCCTTAATTCCATTTTTTATAGACTAAACTAGTGATAAAATAAGAAACAAAAAGATTTAATTGCAAGATCTAAAGATATACCTTCAAGCACTAACCTCCCCGGCAATGGCGCCAGAAAAGAGATTGATGTCTACTACACAACCTTCTTATTGTAGACGTTGTTGGGCCTCCAAGTGCAGAGGTTTGTAGGACAGTAGCAAATTTCCCTCGAGTGGATGACCTAAGGTTTATCAATCTGTGGGGGGCGTAGGATGAAGATGGTCTCTCTCAAGCAACCCTGCAACCAAATAAAAAAGAGTCTCTTGTGTCCCCAACACACCCAATACAATGGTAAATTGTATAGGTGCACTAGTTTGGCGAAGAGATGGTGATACAAGTGCAATATGGATGGTAGATATAGTTTTTTGTAATCTGAAAAATATAAAAACAGCAAGGTAACTAATGGTAAAAGTGAGCACAAACGGTATTGCAATGCGTTGAAACAAGGCCTAGGGTTCATACTTTCACCAGTGCAAGTTCCCTCAACAATAATAACATAATTGGATCATATAACTATCCCTCAACATGCAACAAAGAGTCACTCCAAAGTCACTAATAGCGGAGAACAAACGAAGAGATTATGGTAGGGTACGAAACCACCTCAAAGTTATCCTTTCTGATTGATCTATTCAAGAGTCCGTAGTAAAATAACATGAAGCTATTCTTTCCATTCAATCTATCATAGATTTCGTACTGGAATAACACCTTAAGACACAAATCAACCAAAACCCTAATGTCACCTAGATACTCCAATGTCACCTCAAGTATCCGTGGGTATGATTATACGATATGCATCACACAATCTCAGATTCATCTATTCAAACCAACACAAAGTACTTCAAAGAGTGCCCCAAACATTCTACCGGAGAGTCAAGACAAAAACGTGTGCCAACCCCTATGCATAGGTTCATGGGCGGAACCCGCAAGTTGATCACCAAAACATACATCAAGTGGATTAATAGAATACCCCATTGTCACCACGCGTATCCCACGCAAGACATACATCAAGTGTTCCCAAATCCTTAAAGACTCAATCCGGTAAGATAACTTCAAAAGGAAAACTCAATCCATTACAAGAGAGTAGAGGGGGAGAAACATCATAAGATCCAACTATAATAGCAAAGCTTGCGATACATCAAGATCGTATCACCTCAAGAACACGAGAGAGAGAGAGAGAGAGAGAGATCAAACACATAGCTACTAGTACATACCCTCAGCCCCGAGGGTGAACTACTCCCTCCTCGTCATGGAGAGCGCCGGGATGATGAAGATGGCCACCGGAGAGGGATTCCCCCCTCCAGCAGGGTGCCGGAACGGGTCTAGATTGGTTTTCGGTGGCTACGGAGGCTTCTGGCGGCGGAACTCCCGACCTATCCTGCTCCTGGAAGTTTTTAGGGTATATGGGTATATATAGGAGGAAGAAGTACGTCGGTGGATCTCCGGGCTGTCCATGAGGCAGGGGGGCGCGCCCAGGGGGTGGGCGCGCCCCCACCCTTATGGGCAGCCCGGGACTCTTCTGGTCCATCTCCGATGCTCCGTGGGCTTGTTCTGGTCCAAAAATAAGTTCTGTGAAGTTTCAAGTCAATTGGACTCCGTTTGATTTTCCTTTTCTGCGATACTCTAAAACAAGGAAAAAAATAGAAACTGGCACTGGGCTCTAGGTTAATAGGTTAGTCCCAAAAATCATATAAAATAGCATATAAATGCATATAAAACATCCAAGGTTGATAATATAATAGCATGGAACAATCAAAAATTATAGATACGTTGGAGACGTATCAACATCCCCAAGCTTAATTCCTGCTGGTCCTCGAGTAGGTAAATGATAAAAACAGAATTTTTGATGTGGAATGCTACCTAACATATTTATCCATGTAATTCTTTATTGTGGCAAGAATATTCAGATCCATAAGATTCAAGACAAAAGTTTAATATTGACATAAAAATAATAATACTTCAAGCATACTAACCAAGCAATTATGTCTTCTCAAAATAACATGGCCAAAGAAAGCTATCCCTACAAAATCATATAGTCTGGCTATGCTCCATCTTCACCACATAAAGTATTTAAATCATGCACAACCCCGATGACAAGCCAAGCAATTGTCTCATACTTTTGATGTTCTCAAACTTTTTCAATCTTCACGCAATACATGAGAGTGAGCCATGGATATATCACTATGGGTGGAATAGAATGGTGGTCGTGGAGAAGACAAAAAAGGAGAAGATAGTCTCACATCAACTAGGCGTATCAACGGGCTATGGAGATGCCCATTAATAGATATCAATGTGGGTGAGTAGGGATTGCCATGCAACGGATGCACTAGAGCTATAAGTGTATGAAAGCTCAACAAAAGAAACTAAGTGGGTGTGCATCCAACTCGCTTGCTCACGAAGACCTAGGACATTTTGAGGAAGCCCATCATTGGAATATGCAAGCCAAGTTCTATAATGAAAGATTCCCACTAGTATATGAAAGTAACAACATAGGAGACTCTCTATCATGAAGATCATGGTGCTACTTTGAAGCACAAGTGTGGTAAAAGGATAGTAGCATTGTCCCCCCCCCCTTTGGGGGGGGGGCTTCCTTTTTTTATTTGGCCTTGGGGGGGGGGGGCGCAGTACTCTATGAATGATGGTCATCACACTTCTATTTATTTACAACCCAATAATTACAACTCGATACTAGAACAAAGTATGACTCTATATGAATGCCTCCAGCGGTATACCGGGATAGCAATGAATCAAGAGTGACATGTATGGAAGAATTATGAACGATGGCTTTGCCACAAATACGATGTCAACTACATGATCATGCAAAGCAATATGACAATGATGGAACATGTCATAATAACGGAACAATGGAAAGTTGCATAGCAATATATCTCGGAATGGCTATGGAAATGCCATGATAGGTAGGTATGGTGGCTGTTTTAAGGAAGGTATATGGTGGGTTTAAGGTACCGGTGAAAGTTGCGCGATACTAGAGAGGCTAGCAATGGTGGAAGGGTGAGAGTGCGTATAATCCATGGACTCAACATTAGTCATAAAGAACTCACATACTTATTGCAAAAATCTATTAGTTATCAAAACAAAGTACTATGCGCATGCTCCTAGGGGGATAGATTGGTAGGAAAAGACCACCGCTCGTCCCCGACCGCCACTCATAAGGAAGACAATCAATAAATAAATCATGCTCCGACTTCGTCACATAACGGTTCACCATACGTGCATGCTATGGGAATCACAAACTTCAACACAAGTATTTCTCAAATTCACAACTACTCAACTAGCATGACTCTAATATCACCATCTTCATATCTCAAAACAATTATCAAGTATCAAACTTCTCATAGTATTCAATGCACTCTATATGAAAGTTTTTATTATATCCCTCTTGGATGCCCATCATATTAGGACTAATTTCATAACCAAAGCAAATTACCATGCTGTTATAAAGACTCTCAAAATATAATAAGTGAAACACTAGAGCAACAACATACTACTCTGAAAGATATAAGTGAAGATCAATGAGTAGTCGAATAATTATGCAACTATATGAAGACTCTCTAACATTTAAGAGTTTCAGATCTTGATATTTTATTCAAACAACAAGCAAAACTAAAGAAAATAAAATGACGCTCCAAGCAAAACACATATCATGTGGTAAATAAAAATATAGCTCCAAGTAAAGTTACCAATGAACGAAGATGAAAGAGGGGATACCTTCTGGGGCATCCCCAAGCTTAGGCTTTTGCCACTCCTTGTTCCATAATCCATCGAATCTTTACCCAAAACTTGAAAACTTCACAACACAAAACTTAACAGAAAACCCGTAAGCTCCGTTAGCGAAAGAAAAGAAAACACTACTTCAGGGTACTGTAATGAACTCATTATTTATTTATATTGGTGTTAAACCTACTGTATTCCAACTTCTCTATGGTTTATAAACTCTTTTACTAGCCATAGATTCATTAAAATAAGCAAACAACACACGAAAAACAGAATCTGTCAAAAACAGAACAGTCTGTAGTAATCTGTAACTAATGCAAACTTCTGTAACACCAAAAATTCTAAAATAAATTGTTGGACGTGAGGAATTTATATATTAATCATCTGCAAAAATAATTAACTAAATATCACTTTCCAATAAAAAATGGAAGCAATTCTCGTGAGCGCTAAAGTTTCTGTTTTTTACAGCAAGATCAACAAGACTTTCTCCAAGTCTTCCCAATGGTTCTAATTGGCACAAATACTAATTAAAACATAAACTCAATAATAACAGAGGCTAGATAAATAATTTATTACTAAACAGGAGCAAAAAGCAAAGAACAAAAATGAAGTTGGGTTTCCTCCCAACAAGCGCTATCGTTTAACGCCCCTAGCTAGGCATGATGATTTCAATGATGCTCACATAAAAGATAAGAATTGAAACATAAATAGAGCATCATGAAGAATATGACTAACACATTTAAGTCTAACCCACTTCCTATGCATAGGGATTTGGTGAGCAAACAACTTATGGGAACAATAATCAACTAGCATAGGAAGGCAAAACAAGCATAACTTTAAAACTTTAAGCTCATAGAGGGGAAACTTGATATTATTGCAATTCCTACAAGCATATATTCCTCCCTCATAATGATTTTCAGTAGCATCCTGAATGAATTCAACAATATAACTATCACATAAAGCACTATTCTCATGATGAACAAGCATAGAATTTTTATTATTCTCCACATAAGCAAACTTCTTCTCATGAATAGTAGTGGGAGAAAACTCAACGAAATAACTATCATGTGAGGCATAATCCAATTGAAAATTAAAATCATGATGAAAAGTTTCATGGATATCGTTATTCTTTATAGCATACAAGTCATCACAATAATCATCATAGATAGCAACTTTGTTCTCATAATCAATTGGAACCTCTTTCGACATAGTGGGTTCATCACTAAATAAAGTCATGACCTATCCAAATCCACTTTCATCAATATAATCGTCATAAATAGGAGGCATGCTTTCATCATAATAAATTTGCTCATCAAAACTTGGGGGACAAAAAATACCATCTTCATCAAAATAGCTTCCCCAAGCTTGTGGCTTTGCATATCATTAGCATCATGGATATTCAAGGAATTCATACTAACAACATTGCAATCATGCTCATCATTCAAATATTTAGTGCCAAACATTCTAATGCATTCTTCTTCTAGCACTCGAGCACAATTATGGGAATCCTTATTCTCATGAAAGATATTAAAAAGATGAAGCATATGAGATACCCTTAATTCCATTTTTTATAGACTAAACTAGTGATAAAACAAGAAACAAAAAGATTCGATTGCAAGATCTAAAGATATACCTTCAAGCGCTAACCTCCCCGGTAACAGTGCCAGAAAAGATCTTGATGTCTACTACACAACCTTCTTCTTGTAGACATTGTTAGGCCTCCAAGTGCAGAGGTTTGTAGGACAGTAGCAAATTTTCCTCAAGTGGATGACCTAAGGTTTATCAATCCGTGGGAGGCGTAGGATGAAGATGATCTCTCTCAAGCAACCCTGCAACCAAATAACAAAGAGTCTCTTGTGTCCCCAACACACCCAATACAATGGTAAATTGTATAGGTGCACTAGTTCGGCGAAGAGATGGTGATACAAGTGCATTATGGATGGTAGATATAGGTTTTTGTAATCTGAAAATATAAAAACAGCAAGGTAACTAATGGTAAAAGTGAGCACAAAAGGTATTGCAATGTGTTGAAACAAGGCCTAGGGTTCATACTTTCACTAGTGCAAGTTCCCTCAACAATAATAACATAATTGGATCATATAACTATCCCTCAACATGCAACAAAGAGTCACTCCGAAGTCACTAATAGCGGAGAACAAACGAAGAGATTATGGTAGGGTACGAAACCACCTCAAAGTTATCCTTTCTAATCGATCTATTCAAGAGTCCATAGTAAAATAACATGAAGCTATTCTTTCCGTTCAATCTATCATAGAGTTCGTACTAGAATAACACCTTAAGACACAAATCAACCAAAACCCTAATGTCACCTCAAGTATCCGTGGGTATGATTATACGATATGCATCACACAATCTCAGATTCATCTATTTAAACCAACACAAAGTACTTCAAAGAGTGCCCCAAAGATTCTACCGGAGAGTCAAGATGAAAACGTGTGCCAACCCCTATGCACAGTTTCATGGGCGGAACCCGCAAGTTGATCACCAAAACATACATCAAGTGGATCAATAGAATACCCCATTGTCACCACGGGTATCCCACGCAAGACATACATCAAGTGTTCTCAAATCCTTAAAGACTCAATCTGATAAGATAACTTCAAAAGGAAAACTTAATCCGTTACAAGAGAGTAGAGGGGGAGAAACATCATAAGATCCAACTATAATAGCAAAGCTCATGATACATCAAGATCGTATCACCTCAAGAACACGAGAGAGAGAGATCAAACACATAGCTACTGGTACATACCCTCAGCCCCGAGGGTGAACTACTCCCTCCTCAACATGGAGAGCGCCGGGATGATGAAGATGGCCACAGGACAGGGATTCCCCCCTCCGGCAGGGTGCCGAAACGGGTCTAGATTGGTTTTCGGTGGCTACGGAGGCTTCTGGCGGCGGAACTCCCGATCTATTCTGCTCCTGGAAGTTTTTAGGGTATATGGGTATATATAGGAGGAAGAAGTACGTCGGTGGATCTACGGGCTGTCCACGAGGCAGGGGGCGCGTTCAGGGGGGTGGGTGCGCCCCCCACCCTCGTGGGCAGCCCGGGACTCTTCTGGTCCATCTCCGATACTCCGTGGGCTTCTTCTGGTCCAAAAATAAGTTCCATGAAGTTTCAGGTCCATTGGACTCCGTTTGATTTTCCTTTTCCGTGATACTCTAAAACAAGGAAAAAAACAGAAACTTGCACTGGGCTCTAGGTTAATAGGTTAGTCCCAAAAATAATATAAAATAGCATATAAATGCATATAAAACATCCAAGATTGATAATATAATAGCATGGAACAATAAAAAAATTTAGATACATTGGAGACGTATCAAGCCCCCGAGGCCTCGTGAACCTCCACAAGGCGAGCACCAAAGTCTTAGCGCAGTCCGGTACCCCTGAGGTCACCTCCTCAGGGGTCGCACCATCCGCGTCCGGCCTTGGTGACCGTGCCCGGGGCTTCCGCCAGCTCCGACCGAACTTCGCAGCGCTCCGCAAGAGGAGGGGGTCTCCAGGCTGCAATGGTGACGCCTTCCGGCCATTGAAGCAGAGGAAGTACATTGCTATTGACGAGTGAGTACCTTATCTTTGTAATTTCTAGAGTTCCACTTCTCCTCCTAATCGCGATTCCTCAGGGACCCTTCTGCTAAGGCGACGAAGCCTCCCGAGAAGCAACCTCCTCTTGCCTCGAGTCCTCTGTTGACCATGAGCGCCCCTAGCCAGCCTGTGACACTTGGCGCGAGGTTGGCCGGAGAGGCAAGCACACCAGCTTGGCGGCCTTGCTTGGGGTGCGGAAGGAGTGCCAAGGGCTCCTCCTCTGGTTGTTGACCGTAGTTGGGTGGCCTCGGCTCTGGACTCCCCTTCAGGTAACGAGCCTCCGCCTCTCCGGGCCCCCGTCAGGGCCCGAAGGGTGACTGGAAAGGCGCCAACCTCCAGCCCCCTGTTAGGAGGAGGCGAGCCGCCTCAAACCTCTTCAATGACTCCCGGCGTGGAGACAGACCTGGTTGTGTGTTCGAGGTTGCACGCAGGTAGGGTGTCGTCCGTCACGAGTTCTTCCAGGAGGCTATGGGTGCGCTGAGCCGGCTTGGGGAAGAGCTTGTGGGCGTGGATGTGAAAGGATCGATAAGAGGTGTCTAGAGGGGGGTGAATAGACTCTTAGCAAAGAAAGTTGCAGTTTTTAAATTCTTTAAGTTGAAGTGGAGTTTTAGCACAAGTTCAAACATTCACAATACATACCAAGCAAGCATGACAAGAGTATATGAGCATCGGAAAGTAAATCATGCAAGTTGCAAGAATGTAAAGGGATGGGATTTGATTGTGCAAACGCAATTGGAGACACAGAGATTTTTGGCGTGGTTCCGATAGGTGGTGCTTCGTACATCCACGTTGATGGAGACTTCAACCCACAAAGGGTAACGGTTGCGTGAGTCCACGAAGGGCTCCACCCACGAAGGGTCCATGAAGAAGCAACCTTGTCTATCCCACCATGGCCATCTCCCACGAAGGACTTGCCTCACTAGGGTAGATCTTCATGAAGTAGGCGATCTCCTTGCCCGTACAAACTCCTTGGTTCAACTCCACAATCTTGACGGAGGCTCCCAAGTGACACCTAACCAATTTAGGAGACACCACTTTCCAAAAGGTAATAGATGGTGTGTTGATGATGAACTCATTGCTCTTGTGCTTCAAATGATAGTCTCCTCAACACTCAACTCTCTCTCATAGGATTGGATTTGGTAGAAAGATGATTTGAGTGGAAAGCAACTTGAGGAAAGGCTGGAGATCAAGATTTATGTGGTCGGAATGGAATATCTTGACCTCAACACAAGTGTAGGTGGTTCTCTCTCAGAAAATGTATGTTGGAAGTGTAGGCATATGATACTTCTCCAACGTATCTATAATTTTTTATTGTTCCATGCTATTATATTATCTGTTTTGGATGTTTATGGGCTTTATTATGCACTTTTATATTATTTTTGGGACTAACCTATTAACCCAGAGCCCAGTGCCAGTTTTTGTTTTCCCCTTGTTTCAGTGTTTCGCAGAAAAGGAATATCAAACGGAGTCCAAACGGAATGAAACCTTCAAGAGCATGATTTTTGGAACGAACCTGATCCAGCAGACTTGGAGTTGAACTCAAGGAAGCTTCGATGTGGCCACGAGGCAGGGAGGCGCGCCTGCCCCCCTGGGTGCGCCCCCACCCTCATGGGCTCCTCATGGCTCCCCTGACCGACTTCTTTCGCCTATATATGTCCATATACCCTAAAACATCAAGGAGAAGAATAGATCGGGAGTTCCACCGCTAGAAGCCTCTGTAGCCACTGAAAACCAATCTAGACCCGTTCCGGCACCCTGCCGGAGGGGAGAATCCCTCTCCCGTGGCCATCTTCATCATCCCCGTGCTCTCCATGATGATGAGGGAGTAGTTCTCCCTCGGTGTTGAGGGTATGTACCAGTAGCTATGTGTTTGATCCCTCTCTCTCTCTCTCTCGTGTTCTTGAGGTGGTACGATCTTGATGTATCGCGAGCTTTGTTATTATAGTTGGATCTTATGATGTTTCTCCCCCTCTACTCTCTTGTGATGAATTGAGTTTTCCCTTTGAAGTTATCTTATCGGATTGAGTCTTTAAGGATTTGAGAACACTTGATGTATGTCTTGCATGTGCTTATCTGTGGTGACAATGGGATATCACGTCACCCACTTGATGTATGTTTTGCTGATCAACTTGCGAGTTCCGTGACCTCGTGAACTTATGCATAAGGGTTGGCACACGTTTTCGTCTTGACTCTCGGGTAAAAACTTTAGGGCACTCTTTGAAGTTCTTTGTGTTGGTTGAATAGATGAATCTGAGATTGTGTGATGCATATCATATAATCATACCCACAGATACTTGAGATGACATTGGAGTATCTAGGTAACATTAGGGTTTTGGTTGATTTGTGTCTTAAGGTGTTATTCTAGTACGAACTCTAGGATAGATTGAACGGAAAGAATAGCTTCATGTTATTTTACTACGGACTCTTGAATAGATCGATCAGAAAGAATAACTTTGAGGTGGTTTCGTACACTACCATAATCTCTTCGTTTTTTCTCCGCTATTAGTGATTTTGGAGTGACTCTTTGTTGCATGTTGAGGGATAGTTATATGATCCAATTATGTTATTATTGTTGAGAGAACTTGCACTAGTGAAAGTATGAACCCTAGGCCTTGTTTCAACACTTGCAATACTGTTTGTGCTCACTTTTATCATTAGTTACCTTGCTGTTTTTATATTTTCAGATTACAAAAACCTATATCTACTATCCATATTGCACTTGTATCACCATCTCTTCGCCGAACTAGTGCACCTATACAATTTACCATTGTATTGGGTGTGTTGGGGACACAAGAGACTCTTTGTTATTTGGTTGCAGGGTTGTTTGAGAGCACTACAAAAAAGACACATCCGTGACATTTTGGGCCGAACAAAAAAAATTCCTGTCATACATATGATACTTCTATGACGATAATTGTGACAAAACCCATTATCATCATAGATGTGGTGGGCTCCTACTTCTATGACAAAAAATCATGACAGAAAATGGGCTTTTCGTCCTGGGCGGGCCAGAGACGCAGCTGCATGACATTCTTTGGGCCGTCCATGACGGAAAAAACCGTGGTAGAAGCAAGGGGGAGGAAAATTTCGGGGAGTTCCCGGTTACGGTGGGAGGTTGGGGGCCGAGCGATGCACGTTTCTCTCATACACGTACGCACGTGTGTGTGAGGCGTTGGCTCTAACTGAACCCGAGCGAGGCATTGGGCTCTAACTGAACCCGAGTGATTGCACTGCAGGCTACGCGTTACTGAACCCGAGCGATCGATCGATGGCTATTAACTGAACCCGGTCGAGCGATTCCTTCGCTACTGCTGCTAACTGAAGCCGATCGATGCTGCCTCTGGGATGAACAGTGAGCATTGCAGGGGGGGTTGGATGAAGAGTGAGCGGTGGCATTGCCTCTGGATGAACAAGACACCGTGGCGTGGTGGAGGGCTGGATGAACAGTAGACGGTGGAGGGGTGGATGAACAGGACCCCGTGGTGTGGAGGGCTGGATGAATAGTAGACGGTGGAGGGGTGCCCATGGAGGGGTGGTTGAACAGGACCCCATGGTGTGAAGGGCTGGATGAACAGTAGACGGTGGAGGGGTGGTTGAACAGTAGCCGGTGGAGTAGCGCGCGGTGGAGGCTGGATGAACAGGAGCCCATGGAGGCTGGAGGAGGTCGACGGTGGAGATGAACAGTATCCCGTGAAGTCCCATTTTGCGGTACGCCACACCCCTCCCGATGAACAGGACCCTCGTTTCGACCGTAGGAGGTCCGTTTCGTCCGTTTTGCGATACGCCACACCCCTCCCGATCAACAGGACCCACGTTTCGACCGTAGGAGGTCCGTTTCCTCCGTTTTGCGGTACGCCAGACCCCTCCCGATCAACAGGACCCCGTTCCGAACGTAGGAGGTCCATTTCCTCTGTTGTGCGGTACGCCATGCCTCGTTTCCATCGCCTGTTTCGTCCAAGCCCTCCCGATGAACACAACCATGCATTCCGTTCCGACCTAGCCGGTTGGCTCCCACGCGTTCCGTTGCCTTCCGATGAACACGACGCATTCCGTTGCCTCCCCATGAACACGACGCATTTCGTTGCCTCCCCATGAACACGACGCATTCCGTTGCCTCCCCATGAACACGACGACGACGCTGTTTCTCCGTTCTGACCCAACCATGTACACGAGCCCTGGCCGTACGTATGCGCGAGTAGGCGTTCGAGACCCCGCCCGTATGTACACATACGTGGCCGTATTTTCTTTCTTGCACCCTGACCACTGTACGTACGTGTACATGCTACGTGCGCGCCTCTACTATGACACGTGCGCACCTCTACTACGACACGTTCGCGCCTCTACATCGACCAGTATGTACGTACACGTTCGCGACCAGAATGACAACGCTACGTACACTTCGACCAGGTGTGTCCCGACTGTCAGGCACTTCCTTGCCTGCGAAGATGTAGCTGGTGGGTCCCAGCAGTCAGGGGGGCAAATCATTTTTTTTGCCCGGACGCACTTCCTTGCGTGCGAAGATGTAGCCGGTGGGTCCTAGTAGTCAGGGGGCGAATCATTTTTTTTGCCCGGACGCACTTTCTTGTGTGCGAAGGTGATGCTGGTGGGTCCCAGTAGTCAGGGGGGCGAATCATTTTTTTGCCCGGACACACTTCCTTGCGTGCGAAGATGAAGCTGGTGGGTCCCAGCAGTCAGGGGAAACATTTTTTCTGTGAAATACAGTGGCTCGTCCGGTGGGTACCAGCTGTTTGGTGGAGGAATCATTATTTCCATGTAATAAGGAGGCACTTCCTTGCTGCGGCCGTGGACCCAGCTGTCAGCCTCTCCACGTACAGTCCACGTCCGATGGAAGTCGTTCCTTGACCATGTTGACCAGGCCACGCCGAGAGCACCACGGAGGTGGACTACGGCGAGGCCTAGGAAGGGTACGACACGGAGCCGGGGAAGACGCGGCAGTGGAAGCCCGCGCGGAGAGGAGTACGAGGGTTCACTGGTTTAGCTGTGGTGTGAGGCTGCCGTCGCCGCAGGGCCTGGCCAGTGGTGGGAATAGTAGGGGTGATGAGGCCTCCGTGGTAGTATAGCCGGCCACGGGAGGCAGGAGCATGCGGCACGACCGGTGCTGCTTTGGGAGGGTGGAGCAAGAAGACCAGAGGTTGAAGAAGCACTACGGCCGTTGGATGGACATCGTACGATCACTGGATCTAGAATCGTTCATATTGACTAAGTTGACAAAGCCCTTCATCCCCATCAACTTAGTTGGCCCACAAGTCATCCTCCCACTATGGTGGGTCCCAGCTAGCAGGGGGGTATTCATTTTTTGTGCGTAATAAGGAGGCATTTCCTTGCGTGCGAAGATATAGCTGGTGGGTCCGACATGTCAGCGGGGGGAATGTTTTTTCGCGAAATAGAGAGGCCCTTCCGGTGGGTCCCAGCTGTCAGGTGGAGGAATCATTATTTTGCGCGTACAGTCCACGGCCGATGGATGCCGTTCGTTGACCACGTTGACCAGGCCGCACCGAGAGCACCATGGCGGTGGACGACGGCGAGGCCTAGGAAGGGAACGACATGGAGCCGGGGAAGACTCGGCAATGGTTGCCCACGCGGTGGGGAGTACGAGGGTTTACTGGTCCGGCTGCCGTCGCCGGAAAATAACAGGAGGTGTGGGTGAGTAGAGGAATGGCCTGGCCAGGAATGAATTAGGGTGGGGCGGTGCGGCCTGTGCGGCAGCACGGCCTGCCACGGGAGGCGGGAGCAGGCGGTCCCACCAGAGCTGGTTTGGACGGCTGGAGCAAGAAGATCAGATATTGAAGAAGCAGCACAGCCGTTGGATTAACATCCAACGGTCACTGCTGCTAGAATCGTTTGTGGACTAAGTTGACAAAGCCAAAGTACACGTCAACCTAGTAGACCCACAAGTCAGCTTCCAAATCTGTCCCAAACAGCATACAGCCCGAAATTTCTAGCCAGATTCAAATTAATTTTAAATCTAAATATACCTTAATTTAAATTCAATGAAAATTTACCTGCACAAAAACAATGAAATTTAAAATATCAAAATCCGAAAGAAAACAGTATTTTGGAACTAATTGCCTGTTTGCTGTATTTTTTCATTTTACAGCCCATTTATTATTACTTATAGCCCATTTCTTATTACTTATAGCCCATTTTCTGGGAAAAATATATCCCTCCTCGTCTTGAAAGATTTCCAGCCCAACAGGTCATAGAAAAGCAAGTAGGCCTACGTTGGTTATTCTGCAAAAAACAAAATAGCTGGCTAGCCATTTTTAGAAAGGAAAAAAACAAACTGGGCTGGTCATGTGCTAAACATATGAAATAAAAGCCTGGGCGAGACAGGCCACGGGTCCCGCACAACCCATTTGATACCCTTCTCTGTCCCGAAAAACCAAAATTACTGGGCGCGCTGCTCGGTCCCTACTGTCATCCTCACCATGTACAGTCATCTCCTTATTCCTCTCGGTTGTTGACCATGTTGACAACACCGGAGGGCGGCGCCGCGGCGAGCGTACCAAGGCGGAGGACGATGGTGAGGCCTCAGACGGGAACGAATAGGAGCCGGGGAAGATCACAGCCAGCCGTGGGAGGTGGGAGCAGTCGGTCCCGCCGGCGCTGGTTTGGCTTTGGTGGCTCGAGGAAGAAGAGACTGAAGAAACGCGACAGACGTTGAACGTCAATCCAACGGTCAAGGTTGGCACAATCGTTTGTTGACTAAGCGGACACCAAGTAGCATACTTTTTTATATATAGGAAGAAAACTGCGAGGAAAATGCGTTCGTCTGCCATCCTCCTCACAGGGAATGTTCGCCACATAAGTGACTAGCACCCTTGGTTTTCAACCGAGAGGTCTTGGGTTCGAGTCCCAGGAACTCTCAATTTTGTCCTCCTTCCTTCCTCGCAAAAAAGGGAAAGAAAATCAAAGACTTGGGAAGGCGTACAGAACAAGCTAGTGTACCAGTAAAGAGACGTTGCCGAGTTTTAGAAAAAAGAAAGACATGCTCCTGTAGCTGGTTCGAATCCAAACCTAGACTATGACTATATATGGTGCTATGCTACTCTGCAAGTAATGAAGCTGACATATCCAACATTCGCTTCTCCTCTTCTCTACTTACTCTGCCTAGCATCAGAAGCTCTGGCCGCAGCAACCATGTCCGCTGGCTGCTCGTCCACATGCTCTTCAGCAGGCAACAACCAGATATGCACCAAGTCGCCACCCGTACCATCGCCTGTGGGTCTCATCACACCCCCGCTGGCACGCGCACGGCAGCCGATTGCTCATAGCAACCCGCTGCCGTTGGTGTGGTGCCACTGCTGCAAATCACGCAGAGTCATCTGTCGCATCTCAACCACAATCCGCAACCCTGGTCGAATCTTCTACAAACGCCCGAATCATGGGGTAATAAATATGTTTAAGTGTTGTTCTGCTGCTTTTAGTTGCTGATTTTTTAATAGTTTGGTTGATGATCTTCCAATTTGATTCGTGCAGAAAAGGGAAGATTCGTGTGATTTGTATTTCTGGGAAGTTGCTGATGTGGGGGAATGCAACTACGCTGATTATTTGGTTAGCCGAGGAATCCCAATACCAGCAGGTTGGGGTGTTGGACAAGTAACTGAAGGAACGGCAGAAGAGGAAGATGCAGAGTAGAAGGTTAAAGATGCAGTTCCTCTAATCATGGCCAAGCAACAGCTGCTGAACGGCCTTGACAGCAATGAGGAGATGAAAGAGCTTGTGAAGATAATAGGCAAAATCGATGTGCTCTGTAGGATGATTGTCTCTTTATTTGCAGTGTTTGTAGCACTCCTGATGTATTAAGTGGCTATGACATGAGCACTTTGATGAAACTAGTAATGATTGAAACCTGTGTAGCAGGCTGGGCATAGTGTTGTGAACATATAATGATTTCTATTAACGGAAATCAGGGGGTATCCCCTTTTGCTCATATAAATAAATAAATAGCGGAGGCCCTGCTGGGTCAGCTTTGTTCTCATTCGAAGACGTCGAGCAAATTGCAGTCCAACAGCAAACTATGTCATCAAATTCAAGTTTCACAGCCAAATATGAGTACAACTAAACAACAATGTCATCATGTTTTAGTTGTCATACAATCACCAAACTCAAATCAGCATACATAGAAAGAGATGTTCTCACAGCAAAATACTAAACAACATGTTCATCAGGTTTCAGTTGTCATAGCAAACACAATTTCATATAGTAGATTAAAAAACGTCTTCTGATAGGAAAATATGACAAAAGCAATGTAATCATCATCCACAGCAGCAGCGTCAGCATCTTCGCCATGTGTATCAGTCTGAATCGTAATTCCCCACGGTGTCATCTTCTTCTTCGTCCTCAACGTCCTCGAACGTTGGCTTCTTCTTGATCAACTCTTGTATGTCCACAGCACGACAAGCAATCTTTTCGCCGGCGTCATTGACGTGATGGTTCTCAAAGATATTAGGAACATCTGTGTTATCTTGTACATCAGGAGCAGTGTATGCATCATCTTGTTGTGCAACTTCACTAAATGAATTCCTTTGCTCAAACCTTTGCAATACTCTCTAGTCATCGCTACGTGCAAATGTGTCTTCCAAGAAAAATATCTGTGTTGCTTGATTTGCCAAAATAAAAGGCTCGTTGGTCTGGTACGCCGCCTCGACATTGATGGATTTGAAATAATCATCAGCTCTGGGTTTTGCGATCCTAGAAAACAGGTTATACCAATGACAGCACAACAGAACCACACACCGATGATCCTCGAAACTGGAGATATACTGCAACTGGACAATGTCTGTTATGTTAGCATACATTTCAGTTGTCTCTTTGTCACACGTATCCGTGCTCATGATGGCACTATTTTGTGTCTTCCTGCCTTCGTCTCGTGCAAGGGTGTTGTAGCGAACATCTCCAACAACGCAAGATTCATAATGTCTTACCCGAGTATCAGGACCCATTGCTAGTGAGTAAAGGGCATCATCAACTGCCTGCCCATCCTCCCGCATCTTATTAACCTATGGTTAGAAAATAGACAAGCTGATCATCTTATGTACTCAATATATTAAAAAAATTGACAGTGCACTTCAAAAGCTTACATGGTTCTTGAACCATTTCGCAAATCCTGCCATAACCAGTTTGTCAATGTTTCTTGGATTTTGCGACAGTAACTCCTCTTTGTAGATGCTGCACAACATAGTGATCGCGTCAAACATCTAAATATATAAGAATGTGCTGCAAGTTTAGTAGATTACGATGTATAAGGTGAAGTACTGCACTTACTTGATATAAGGTAGTATCTCAGGACAGTTATTCAACACATATTGAACCATTTTGTCCAAATCTTTAGGTTTGTCCTCTTGTCGACCCTTCCCTGTAACTCGAACAGAATAATCGAAAACATTGAGCCCGGGATTGTCTTCACCCACCTCTTTTCTAAGCTGATCAACTGTTTCAATGTATTTTGAGCAGAATGTCAACGCTTCTGTAGCAATGTAGGCCTCTGCAATGGAACCCTCGGGTCTAGCTCTGTTCCTAAAATAGCCCTTGAAAGTGCCTAGCCGCCTTTCAATAGGGTACATCCAGCCATACTGTACTGGACCTCTAAGTAGTGCCTCATCAGGTAGATGAACAGCCAAATGCACCATCACATCAAAGAAGGCTGGAGGATATATCTTCTCAAGGTCGCATAGGATAGTTGGTATCTTGTCTCTAAGACGCTCCAAAGCATCTATCCTGATATTCCTACTGCAGAGTTCCCTGAAGAATTGTCCCAACTCTGCAACTGCTCTGTATAAGTCAGGGCGGCTCAATTCTCTAAGGATAACAGGTAAAACCCTTTGAAGTAGGACATGGCAGTCATGAGTTTTCAACCCTTGTACCTTGTTTCCATCTGCACTGACTCTCCTTTCAGGGTTGGAAGCAAATCCATGTGGGAATCTCACACGTGACAGGACCTCACAGAATTCTTTTCTTTTTACCTTGTCCAAGACATACATAGCTGGTGCCATATCCCGTGGTTTACCTTCATCTTGCACATGCAAATCCTTTCTGATACCCAGGTGTGTCAAATCAATCCTAGATTTTAAGGTATCTTTCGTCTTGCCTTCAATATTAAGAAGTGTGCCGATAGTGCGTCACATATATTTTCTCGATTTGCATCACATCAAGATTATGTCGCAGATCCAAATCTTTCCAATACTCCAAGTCCCACAAAGTGGACCTGCGGGTAAACAATAATCTCTCTTCTACCCTGCCATGCTTCCTTTTCCCGCTACCATACACTAGGATGGTTTCCTGGTGTAATATGTGTGACCTTCTCTAATTCCACTTGCAACTCATCGGCGGTGAGCCTCTTTGGCGCATCACGGTTTTCATGCTTTGCATTGAACACATGTCTTCGGTATTTTCTAGGACGCGGCTTGTCCTTGGCAAGGAAACGGCGGTGTCCAATGTAACAGATCTTGCTAAGTATTGCGTATGACAGCAGATTCCTGTCACAGCGAACATATGCATTGTAACCATGTGTCGTTCGCTCTGACATAGTGCCCAAAGCCGGATAATCATGGATGCACCAAATTATAATAGCACGCAGAAAGAAATCAGCCGGTGGGTTGCTATATAGGTCTCAAGTGAGAACACCCTTCCATAGCTATTGAAGTTCCTCCACAAGAGGCTCCATGAACAAATCAAAATCCTTTCCAAGACTTTTTGGACCTGGGATGAGCAAGGCCATCATGTAGTTTTATTCTTTGGTGCAGACATTTGGAGGCATGTTGTAAGGGATAACAAGCACTGGCCACATGCTATATGTGGCGCTCTGGTGGCCAAATGGGTTAAATCCATCTGAAGCTAAGCCAAGTCTAATGTTTCTCGGGTCAGCTGCAAACTCTTTGTGTTTATCATTGAAGATTTTCTACTCACTACCATGAGATGGATGGCTCATTACATTCTGATCTCTGTACTCCTGGTTCCTAGAATGCCACAGTACATCCTCTCTTGTTTCAGCATCATGAAACAACCTCTGCAATCTTGGTGTAATTAGAAAATGTCTCAGAACATTATGAGGAATCCTCTTCACAGCATCGCCATCTTTCCATCTTGATGATTTGCATTTCGGGCATTCACTTAAGTTGGCATAATCCTTCTGGAATAGAACACAATTATTCTTACAAACATGGATCATATCATATCCAATTCCAACTATACGAAGGAAATTCTTCATTTTACTGTAGGTGTGTGGCAGCTCAGACGCATCTGGGAAAGATTTGCGGAAAGCAGCCAACATCCCATCGAATGATTTGTTGGTCATCCGCTCAGATGTCTTCACCCGAAGAAAGGTGACCATGGGTGAGAATACTGACAGCTTATTTTCTGGGGTGACAGCAACGTTGCATTGTTCCAACATGCGGGCCCACCGTTTTTCTTCTGCAGGTGAAAGTTCACGGAATGCACGAACATTTCGTAGCATTGTTTCAATGTTGGTCAAACTCACTGGCTCCGCCACCACCACCACCTCCTCCTCCTCTTCCACCTGAGCATCAGGCAGATCAAGATGGTGATCTGCTGCTTCCACGTAGTCAATAACATTGACGTTCACAGCTTCACCATGATGAACCCACCTAGTATATGTGACCGACATCCCATACAAGTGTAGATGATTTTGCAGAGTTGACTGGGGTCTTGTAACTAAATTCATACAACTGCTACATGGGCAGATCACATCTGATTTCGGACCACCGTACTCAGCTCTGATAAAGTTCATGAAGTTTTCAACCCCCTCGACATATGCAGCGGAGAATCTTCGAGCAGAAGTTATCCAAGTCCTGTCCATCTGTTAGACATACAAATTAGTTCTTCTACTAGATATTACAGGAAAAACATATATGCTTTTTTATGAAGTCCAGAAAAAAAATACCTAGGTCGATGTCTAAAGCTATGGCAACATATTTGGACAAGCAGATCTAAGTAATGAAATATATGTAAAGCTAATTCAGCAAACAGATTTGAGTGCCAAATTATGGCAGGCTGTTTCAGCAGTCAATGAGGCCGAGCACACAGCCATCAAACTATCGAAGGCCATTGCAGCAACAAAGATCTTGTATAAAACGGTGTAGAGCTATTTCACCTAACAGATTGGCTACTAGACCATGGCAATCTATGTCATAATAAATATATGGCAGGATATTTAGCAACTAATTAGCCTTGGCATGCCATCTCAGCTAAGCAGATTGAGTGCAGAACAAGGCAAGGAAGCTTCTTAAGCAGAGCATATTGACATAAACTACTTCGGCAAACAGTGAGATTAACAGCGTCTATCAGCTAACATTCAGCGCTACACCAACATGAATGGAGCCTTAGTCTAGAATGCGCGTACCGTGGGAGAAGCTGACCGCCTTGCGTCTCCACACGAATGTCGCCAGCGGTGGCGGCGCTGACCGCCGTGCGACTCCACAAGAACGTAGCCAGAGGTGGCGGCGCGGCTAGAGGACGATAGTCTACGAGAGCGTACTGTGGGAGCGAGAGAATCGCCGAACCGCGGCACCGACGTATCGGCGCAGCAGGGAGGGCGGCTTTGGTGGAGCGAATGGAGTGGAGGGGGACAGAGGGGGTTGGGGAATATTATTGGCTAGTTGGCCGAAGGGCAGTTGAATCGGATTT